>NW_010329341.1:97541-135124 GCF_000700745.2 Antrostomus carolinensis | reverse complement strand
CCTATGCCTAGATGAACTACACCTACATAGTTATGCCAGGCTCACTGTGCATGCACAAAATTATATTAGTCAAGACAAACCTGGTAGCCCAAACAAGTGAGAAAAGTCTATCAGATGCTACAGGTGTCCTGCAAGATTCTGTTGCTGCTTGCAGAAAAATGACACAATTTCTTTTGTCCTCTAACATTTAAACTATTTTCTTCTATTATATGGCTAAATGTCTTAGCCAGGGGAATGATGAACCATAGATGGAACTGTACCTTTGTTTAAAGAGGTTAAAAAAGATAAATAGAAAAAATGATGACTAATGTAAAGACAGCACATCCAAACCGACCAAAAAAAAAAAAAAAAAAACAAAAAAAAGATAATTGCAGAATTTATTGCAATAAAACCAGCAAGAATAAGATGATGAAATTTCATTATGTAAGAAACACTGAAATTCTCTGTTCCTTTGTCTTTCTACCAGAGGGCCTCTTTATATTACTGAAACAACAATCTTAGGGAGCTTGGTTTTTCACATAAAAT
The DNA here is from genome assembly GCF_000700745.2 of Antrostomus carolinensis. Taxonomy (NCBI): domain Eukaryota; kingdom Metazoa; phylum Chordata; class Aves; order Caprimulgiformes; family Caprimulgidae; genus Antrostomus; species Antrostomus carolinensis. Next base: position 134,599 of record NW_010329341.1, on the reverse strand, counting down.
GCGGAAAATACTAATTCACGATAGATAAAATACAAGTAACTTTTAGTCCTTATTTAGACATCAAAAGCTGTACCTACAGTTAGCCTTTTGAAACGTATCTTAGAAAGACAAGAAGAGAATACGCAAATTGTGTATTACATTTAATAAAGAATTTAAAAGGTGAGAAGTCAGAATCGAATTTGAGAATTGGCCAATGACTCTGTAATAGTTTAACTACGAAGAAGAAAATTAACCCTATCCTAGCAAAAACCAGGACAACCCACAAGTGAATAGCACTGGCAAAAGAAACAGTCTCTTGTAAAAAAAGGTGACATTTCTCCCTCTATGTATATAGTTTATCTGTTCAAATGGAACTGAACAAATAAATAAGTAAGGAGAGTCTTATTAAATTGAGTGGCTAATAAAAAAAAAAAAACAACCCAAAAAAACCCCAAACAAAACCATGAAGCATCACACACAGCCCAGTTTTGTTCAGGCTTCATTCAGACTGGGAGCTATAGGCATTGTGGTAGAACAAACTCAATTTTACTATCAATTTCTAAAACTACAGCCTGGTAAGGTAAATTACACTTTATGTAGTAATGTAACTAAGTAAAACGTGAAAGAGATCCTAAAACTTCAGATGACTTCACAGTTAACACATTAACCTACTTGGTCTCCTACCACATCTCATTTTTTTTCTCCCATGTGCTGTTAGTATACTTTACAGTGGCATACATCTAACTTGAAACTGTATTACTTTCTCAAAGTCTTCGTTAATTTGCAATTCATGAGTTAAAAGCTTACTAAGACTCGTCTGGACAATCCGGAAAAGATCAAATGATTCAAACCCCAAACTAAATTCTGTTTGTTTCTTATCTGCACACATGTAATTTTTCAACAAACCTTCTTTTTCAGAGACTGATCCTGTGAAAATTTGAAAACAAGAAAAGTATTTGCAAAATGCTAGATCACAGGTACAAGCCATAGCTAAGGTGCACAGGTAAAAAAGAACCCTGACAAAAGAGATCCCTGAATTACTGTTAAGTGTACTAGCTTCAGGACTGGCAGAAGTAGAGGCTGGTGGCAGTGTGGCACTGAACTTAATACTGCTTCTGAGATCTGAGTCCCAGGGTCCACCAGCTGCATTTGGTACATGAGTGTCTGGAACAGGAGAGAGGGGAGGCCACTGTGCTGTGCTAAACCTCACATTCATACAAACATCTTCAAAATCTGTCACATGCTGAAGCATGTGTATGCACTGCCATCATGTGAGCTGGCACGCAGTCTTAGAAAGAAAAGGCCAAAGAAAACTGGAGACAAAACGACCCCCATCTCTGCCTTCAAACCCAGATCATCAGTTTTCTCTTTTTCTGCTCTCTGCCACCACCTGCTCTCACCAGACTGGTGGGAAGAAGGAATCTGATCCCCTCTGCTGTCGCTTGCACAGAAACACAATGTTTCTCCTCACTGCAAGTAAACTTATATGCACAACCCTCCAGGAAAGATAATTAAGGCTATAAATTAAAATAACAATATAAGTTGAAAGGCCAGACTTCCCTCGTAATTTCATCCAAGCTACTAAAGCCTTCATAGTGCGAAACTATCTGCTGAAGAGTTTCCCATTCTGCCTTTCACTGGCACCTTCCTGTGCTGGATGCACAAGACACATGAAAAGGGGAAAGGAGTGATAGCTGGTTTGGAAATTGATATGATCACTGTTTTTGATCTGTTTAATATCTGTTTATTTTGCTAGAGAAATGCAAAAAGGTCCTGGCAGACAACAGAAAATTAATTATTTTGCACGCATTGCATAATATTATTCATTAGTTTTGCATGAGTGGCGAGAGGTCAGCCAAGAATAGAATCCCACTGCATTAACCTTCAAAGAGCTTGCCATGTAATTGAATGCAGTAGGCACAGAATAAAGGAATTAAATATGCAGGCAGAATTAACACTAATGGTTTGCAAATATCACATTGCAAACATTTGCAACTTTTTTGTCTAAAATCCTGGGTTGAGATCTTGGGAGAAGGCGATTAGGTAAGCAACAAAAACAAAGAAAAGGAAGAATATTGAAGCAACGTGCATAAAACATGGAGAAAGGAGAAGCAGAATAGGATCTAAATGCTATAATGCATCCATTCTTGTGTATTAGTGCATAGATTTACAACATGCATCAAGCACTAGCCTACATGCACCTTTCTGCTGTTGTTTTCTGCGTAGGAAGTGTGCAACATGTAGAGACAAAAGAGACATTTTAGCAAATGTGGTAACATTCTGACCATATATATCATACAGCTAGCTTTTGTTCTGCAGAAGGATGAGAATGCTGGGAATCAGTAAATGATACTATAGCTCCCCAGAATCTGCTGAATCCATTCAGAGTAAAGTAGCAGGAGAACATCACCATTCAGTGTTCTGGGTCCATCTGTTGGCAATATCATGACGGAAACAGCTTTTAAAATGCTATTTTCAATAAGCTGTCACACAACAGCTTGTTCCAACAATATTCCAATACCTTTCTGTTTGCTTGCCTCCTACTATAAAAAAACAGCTTAAAAAGAAGGAGGCATTTCAGTACTATAGTGATGTAGGGTGGGAGGGACAGAGAGACTACAGGAACAAACAAAACAAGGAACAAATATAAAAAGAGAGAAGGAGAAGCAGCTGTTAATTTAGACTCCCTGTAATCTAGATTTAAACCGGGATGTGGAACCCAAACCACTGTAGTGTCACAGAGAGATGGGCTGCACCAGCCAGTCATTACAATTATTGTGAACTGACTGTGTCAGCCATAGGAAACCAATGGCTCCTAGAGAGAAATGGCAGGTGAACCTAGTAATTACCTTTAATTCTGCAAGACATTCTGAACTGTGTGCTCCAATAAGTACTGAAAAGAAGATCCACCTTCATCACTGTAACATGCTCACTTGTGCGTCATCAAAACAATCTGCCTTATATAATTCTTACCAAAATATAATGTATTCATTAGTGTACTTCTTAGTAACACAAGTAACACAAATACCAGCAACATGTACTGATACCTCTCTGTGCATTGCTGGGCTCATTCAAAAAATATTTTTTCCTGCTATGGAGATTTCTTCCTAAGTACAAAATATACTTTGCGTTCTATTTATCTGGTTTTGACCTATTCATATGTGTATAGTGATAGTATCTCCTCAGAATACATGCATCTCAGCCTGCTTTTAATATGAGAAATATGACTAATAAGAGGATGTCTATGGTGATCACCTACCTGAGGACGTATAACTTTCACTATGTTTTTAAGGGCAGTGTCTGGTGATGGAGGAGAGCAGTCAGGTGTTGGGCCTGTAGAGCTGTTTCTATGGTTACCAGATCCTGGTGCAGTAATTGCTACCTGAGGTGCATTATCTGTGAATAAAAATAACATTTATGTCAACTTACAAATACTTCATACATTTTAAAATAAAAAAAAAATATTTTGAAAACAGAATGCTACTCAGAACACTATTTCAACTTACAAAATCTATTATAATTTAGATGTATTTGGTAAGGAAAATATTGCATATCTGCACTTACATTATCAGTTTATATGCTCATTCTATATTAAGACAGGTTATAGCACTCTCTTAATACCTTAATAAAATAAGGCACTAAACAAACACAAATACCTTACTTCTTTTACCCTGAATTACTGATTGTGAACCCAAATACTATAAACAGGAGGGACTTAAAAGGAAGCTTTCTAATGCAATTCATATCTCATCCTGGAAAATCCTAACAGATAAGATCTAGTTCAACAATTTATATAAACATATACTTGACGCAGAGCATGCTAATAGCCATCAGTGACAGCTTTCCTCTGCCCTGTGAGTAACATAACGGATCAGCAAGGAGTAATTGCACGTAAATGTACTCAGCTTTTTTGATGAAATTTCTATCCTCCATAAAGCTCTGCACTGCAGTAGCTACCTTACTAGCATCATCTCAGCTAGATTACCTACAGCTGGCTTAAAAATGTCTACATGCCTGCAGGTACATGGGAAACTGCTGTTTAGACATATTTTGTGATGCTGTTACCATTTTATGGCACTGAGAAGGACCATTAAAGGGACTTAAAATATCATTCCTACCTTCTCTAAATGTTCTTTATGTTGTTTCAACAGTGTAAAGTAAAGTTAGTGAAAATCAGGTCAGAGGATAGAGAGGGCTGAAAAAAGGCATAGCTTCCCAGCTGTGATGGCAACCAAGTACCAGAATGACTTAGCAGGAAGCCAAAAGCTCTACATTATTTCATGTCTTTAGAATTGTATTATTAAATAAATCCTTTAGTTCAGATTCTGGGGAAAATGTCATTGCCTATGCATGGTTATGGAAGTCTTTACAGTGCCTGTGCATTTATTGAGTACCTTTCTTTGTGGGTCACAAAGACATGTGCTCCATGTTCCTAAATGTGCTGTTAACACCTGCAGCTCTGTATTACGCAATGATTACATTCAGATCTTATGTCTGTGGACCTCAGCTGACAGCCTGCAGAGTTCACAGAAGAAAGCCTGTTTCTTTGTAATTAAGGTGGATCTGCCATATGTGCTTTCACTTTGTGAGCAAATCCAGTCCAGAAAAACCCAAACTCCAAATAAACAAAAGCAGCTCCAGTGCTGTTAGCTGGGGAATTTTTGCCTAACTTCTGCAGGAATACACATAAGCTCCTCCATCTGCACAAGTCACAAATGCCCTGGTGAAAGCAATGACAGATGCTTCTCCTCAACCCTATTAACCTCAAAGAATTCTTGGAAGTATAACAGAAATTTCAAAAGGAAGGTAATACTCAGTTACATTAACGTAGCTAACAAAGGATAAAGATGAATAGTTGCAAGAATGTAAACTTTATAATCTTTCTAATTTACAAATACTTCCATGGCATGAACAATTCTAAGAAATACCCCCCTTAGAAACACTACATATCTGGATGAGGTCTTAAAGCTTCTTCTAGTCAAATACAGACTAACAAACTGTTCTTCTAAATGAAATACTAGGCTGGAATATTTCAGCAATACTGTTACACTTAATGAAAATGCAAATGAAAGTTTGTGTGGCAGTTTGTCAGACATGAAAATGGAAAGATCCTGTAGATAGCCTTAGAGTCTTGACAGAGTGAACCCTCCCTGTCTCAGAAACAGACAATTCCAATGTTGTTGAAAAGCACCTGCACCACAGCTGCCAGACCTTTAGGCATACAGTCTTAAGACATAGAAGGGCTTTTCCTGAATCATTGTAAGCATACACAGAAACCTTGGATCTTAATTAATTTAATTCAGAAAGTAATATGTGTGTGTTAATATGATAAATCAGACAAATTTTTACACAGCCTTAGAAAGGAACTTAAGATGAATCCTCATAATAACATCCCTAACATGAAAGAACTTGGATGGCATTCCAGAAAGACTTCTCTCTTATGCTTTCCTGTCTGACCTGATATCTAACTGGAATACTGTTTATGTGCAGAATGTGAACAGGTATCCTGTGATTTGAAAGCCTAGCTCATCGAAGGAGAGACAGGGATTCAACAGGAAGACTTCCCACCAAGGCCTTTATTTTCTTCTTTGGAAATCACATAGTGAGGATGAAGGCTAAATATGAATGTTAGGAGCATCTTAATTGAGCTAAAAGTCTTATCCTCTTTTGCTTCAGAATATGAAATATCATCTTCTTTCACTCTGTGGACAGACTCTTTAACAGACAGTTATCAATGAACATCCCTGACTAAGGAATCAGAGACGTGCCTTGAGAATGCTCTGCCCTGCTGCCAAGACACATGGTAACACAGGCACCATCGAGGAAGCTAAGAAATCACTTTTAGAGTGAGAAATGTTCCACGTGAGTCTAGTTAAGTACACTTAGTGCAGTTATTTATTTAATTGCTAGCATGAGAAACAAACAGAACAATTGTCTCTGCAAACTAGCTAAACCTATGATGAACATAGACTCCCCAGTATCTCAGCAGTCCCTGCATTTCTGTCACTGTTCTTTTGCTATGAAGCATGTGTGGCTGTGCTTACACACTGCTGCCCTTCAGCTATTTATCACATGAAAACCTTGCAAGTGAAATCAGGAAGTTTTGCAGATGCAAAAGTATCTCAGAGATGTATCTCTTAAAGGCCAGATAGTTTGAAATATAGATTGGTGCTGCTGATAATAAACAGAGTTTTCTGCCCACCATATCATTCTGTTTCAAGCCCTTAATGATGGTCACCTCAGCTTAGTTTACTCATGCTTTAAATATGCAAAAGAGGTGAACAGAGGATTCAAGTTGTATAAGCAAGATTCTAGTCTTTCCAGAGGAAAGACTTCTCATTCTCTTCAATGACAGGTCACTGAAAATTAGGATTTGCCCCTAGATTTGCCTCATTTCCACCTGAGAAGCATTAAACTTACTGGGAGTGACATTTTTGGAATGAAAATTTATTGGAAGATATTCATGAGTGGAGGCAGGGCAGTTACATACCCCAACTTGATAGGGCTGAGAAAAATTTCTCCAGCTACAGTGTGTGCATACAACTATAACCAATTCAGGAATATACAAAATTTCAAAAAAAGAGTAGTTACAGTCTTTCATTCCAAGCCAAATAAAGTGGTAATGCGAAAAAGGATCATGCTTTTAGAATCTAAACATAAAGCTTTGCAAAAAAGAAAAAAAAAAAAAAAATCCAAATATTTTTCTTTGAAATAAATATCCTAGAACAAATCTAACTGCTCAGTATTTCATGCCTTCACTCCTTTCTCAGGGGAATAAAGTGTCTGACATGTAATGGTTTCTTGTAAACAATTTCTTTATGGTGGACAGCTGTTTATTTTCACAGTAGGATCTTCCCATTAGGTAACCAATAATGATTTACTACCTGAATCTGCTCCATCAGAGAGAATATCACCACCAAATTAGTTCCTGCAACCAATCTGGCTGACTCCTCTGTTTACATATACAGTACTCATAGTTTCATTAAAAATAGATTGGAATAAATTTTCTTTTGTAATTAAATGATATAATTATGTTTTCATTTTCTTTTCTCTTTCTCTGCTAACAAAACTAAAGCAAACATTTTTTCCCTCTTTAGGTAACCATAATGGTAATACTGCAAAAATAACTTGGAAACTTGAGAACCTACCAAATTTATGTAGGAAAGATTAGCTCTCATGCTGAGTTTCTGATAGGTGCTATAGATGAGGCCAACAGGGAAGTATTTACAGTTGTTGTTCCCTTCTAGTTCCTGGCTCAAGTTGCAATAAGCTAAGAGATGTTTCTGTACAAGTCAGCTAACACTAGGCTACAGGAATCATTTGATGAATTGCAGCATGCTTAAATAATATTCCTTCCTGACCCCATCAAACTGTCACAAGGATTATGCAATCGGAGCTTTTGATTTGTAAAAATGGTTACTGAGGACTTTCCATCCTCCATTTTTTTTTTTGTTTCATAGCTTAATAGGAAACAGAATAGGATATGACAAAGAAAATATATTATGCTATATTTTCTATGTCCAGAATAATCAAAATAATTTTTAAAATGTTAGATAAATTAGGGATTTGGATTAACTGGAAACATCTAGTGTGGACTATAAAAATGGCTATGCTGATTTACATCCTGGAAAATCAACAAATCAAACTTGCTTGGTTCGTTGGTTGATTGATTGGCTCACATCCAAGGTTTTAAAGGACAGAAAGTATTACAATGCCATCACAATCACATTTACCACTAATCATCTCATAGACATATGAAAAAAGATGGTGATTCTTACATTTCTCACAGGATTAGACAGTTTTAAAAATCTTAGTCTTAATCTTAATTTCCAAATTTTAATGCCTCTTAAAATTCTATTTGCTACTTTTCCCAATTTTGAAATATTTACAGTGGAAGCAGACTCAATATTTACAGCAATTGTCACACTAGTGCTTCATACAACTTGCCTGTGCATATTTATCTTTTCCTTATGCATCAAAAGACTGTAATTACAAATGTTGACGTCATTGTTTGGAATCTGAAGGTCAGGTTGCTCCTACCACCATTTAAAAATTTTTTAGTCTCAAGCCTCACTAGCATTATTTAAATTAGAGCTACACCCTTTCATTAGAGACAGGTGGCTTGATTTCAGTTATACTCAAACCTATTAATATTGAATCTACTCCACCAAATCCAGATTAGCTTTTTACTGGTCTATTCCAGTTATTCCATATTTTACCAACAGTTATTTTTTATATTCTTGTAGGAAAATGATAAAAGGAAACTGAATAGCATTGAATAAGGACTAATACACATAATTGTTTATTTCAAATGTACAAATTTAAGAGTTTTAAAGTAATTTCATATGGGAAATGTTTATTTTTTTACAGTACTTTTTATGAGAACATTAAAAGAGGAAGGAAGCCGCAAAACAAACACCTCAAAATCTATATTGCACCAGACTGTCATATATAATACAATTGTGAAGAAGAGATGCCTTTTGTGCAGTGTTCAGTTTTATCTGTTACCCAGTTCAATATTATTGAAGCTTAATTAGTATAAGCATAGTTATCTTGTTCATAAAAATATTTAACTATGAATGTACACTAACCTCACGTCTCACACAAAAAGTATGATATAAGAATTAACATCATAACTAATCCTTTCATAGGAAGAAAAGTTGGTCTGCTATCACTGACATAAGTACTCAGTGATTCATTTGTAATGCAGTCTTTCAGTATGAAAAAGATTTCTGAGTAAAATGAAAATGACATTATGTAATGTGTTATATACGTCTATCTAATAAGACTGATTTTTGGAACCCAATTTCAGGGCCTACAGTTAAACTTATGTATTTACATGCTAGTAACTAAATTGCTATCCAAAGAACTTGCATTATTTTTTTCTCAGTCTTGAGTGATTCAGAAACTGATATTCAAACTTGCAAGGTGGGATTTCTCTAAATACAGCTACATTTCAGCGACCATGCTGAACTCCTCTTTAAGTCAATGAAAACCTATTATAACAGTTTTAATTAGAATTTAGAATACATTCTATATTTAGACATATCATCCTGAAGAAATATTAGGTCAGAGGAACAAGCCCTAAGCCTCATTGATTATACTAAGATATACATTAGCTTTAAACAAAGTCTAGGTAGTTAACTCCAACACTTCTATTGCAGACAAATAAGGCAAGATTCAACTGACAAAGCATTGCTAACTAACGCCATCTCAGTGTTCCAAGAAAATTCAAGCTATCCGCAAGAGGCTTGAAGGAACTGTGGAATTTCACTGTCCTTCTAAAGCATTAGCTTGGGACACCCAAAAGCATTTCAAATGTCAATAGACAGCTGTGCATCGGCAAATGAATCAGTGTCCTCAGATTATGAGGAATGAATCCCAGCTCACACTCTTAAAAACTGTAGCCATTGTTCCAAAAGGTCTTTGTGAAAATGATACTTAATTTACACCTATTGTCATTGTAAAAAAATTACAGTGATTTTTTTATTAAGTGTGCAGGATAACAGGAGGTCAAAAGAGGGGAGTGCTAAGAGCTCCTATTCATGGGTATGATGACTGCTTTACACTTTAAAGGATCACTCAGATTTGAATCTGGAGAGAGCAAAATGAAAGTGAATATTGTCTTATTTTAATATAGTGTAACAGCAAACTATGGTGTTCTTTTACTGTTATCTTCTACTAAGATGTTGGACAAAAACATAAAAATGTTAACTCTTTAACTGGAACTATTGAAGAAGTCATGCACTGGGGACTTTGCCTTTTACTGTGCTGTGTGACATCAGTAGTCAGTAGATGATTGTCTTCTTTCATAAGTGATGCTGCAGAGAAAAATACCCTTATGGGCAGTAATAGACCATATCACCACAGTTCAACAGGGGTTTCATGAAAATTTTCATTCTGTTATCCATGTACTATGAGGGCAGACTGCTCACTGGAACTCTTCTAATAGACAATTTTTCTCATAATGTACTCAAAGAAAAGGCACTATATGTATATAATGTCATAATATTAACTATTGGGCAGATACCAAGTATACCAGCCAGAACACTTCCCACCACATCTCAGCAAGCAAAATATCAAAAGCTGAAAGCCAAAGTCATATTCCAGAAGTAGATATAATTAGATTTCACCTTAGAAATAAATCTTCACAATGGAACACATAGTTAATCTATTTTCCCCTTTCATTACAGAAACATGCTAGCATCATTTTCAAAATCTATAATTATGTCTGTATTAGCTATTACATTGGTTATTTCTACAATTTAGTGTAATGGGAATAGATTAGCAGATCAAAGCAGTTGATCCTCATGACACTCCATTTAGAATATATGTGGGTTTGAATTTTTAGGATTATACAGCATCTTATTTATTCTACCAAACACCCCATCATACATGTACCTCAGCTTCTAGAAGGACCCTACACTTTTGGTGCCCACCTGAAATGGAGCTTCAGATCAAAAAGGAGTCTGGTTTATGTGCTCCAAAACCAGCCTGTGACTGAAGCAATGAATAGTAACTGGGAACAATGATTTATTACAAATTCACATCCAGTGCTCTGAGGCAAAATGCAAATGTATACTCAGCATATTTTATTTCCACATTCCAATTATGTTTGGAGTCACTTAAATACTATATGCTCAGATTTACAATTTTCTCTAAGAACGGAAGAAATACGTATTTAGCTTCAGAGGCATGGACCAGTAATAATCTAGAACTAGATTATATATTACACATCTAATGGTGTTTATAAATATATATACTAAATTCAAAACCTATGAAAATATAATACTAGACACGAACAAAATACTTAAAGCACAAAGTCTAATCATTATGACCTTGTAGAGCTTTATACTATAACTCCAGGGCGTGGATAGATTTGTACACTGCAACTCTGGAAGAAAGAAAAAGAAGGGCGGAAAATGAACGTGCACATATATACTTATGCATAAATATATATAGATACACCCACATACATATATAGACAACAGCTTCAAAGGTACCCTATTACTAGTAAATAACTTCTATTCCTCAAGCTCTACTCAGTGTGGAAAATTTCATGCAATGTTTCAAACTCCTTGATGGTAGGGCAAAATCCTGCATCTGTTTTGGACATCCCAGCATCAGGATAATGCGAAAATGTGAGTAACTCCAGATGCCTTGGTGTGTAGTCTGGGATCAAAATGCTTTTTAGTGTGGTATCAAGACAAACCTAAGTTTGATCAGTTATAGCAGACTCAATTTGCTAGACTATTATAAAACTACTAGAGAAGCACTTATCCAGTCTGGTAATTTCTATGGTTTGGGATCTGTCTTTAGAAAAAAATGCTGGAATGCCTTTGTCTGCATGTGTTATACGTCCTCTTAATATCAAGTGTGTTATATGGAGGCACAAAGCTCGGAAAAGAACATGGGAATGCCAATCTTCTGTCTCAGACAGAACTCAACCATAACCACAATAGAAATCCTGGAAGAGTACAAAAGGAGTCAATCTGGAAATAGTACTATTTCTGGACGATCAGTCACCAGTAGCTGAACTTACATATGTCTTCTTGCAGAGGTAGGAGCCACCAGAAGGGCTAGTTTAATTGACTGGCCGAGAACTGAACAGGTTAATGTAGGTCCCATCATGGATGGTACCATAAGGACTAGTCCTTTAAAAAGCTTCATAACTGGAACGAAAGAAGACTCGTCACTTAGAGCCACACTGAAGTGACAGATAGATGAATATTTTCTGATCCCACGGATAATCAAAGGTATGGCAGTTTTATCAGGGATATGCTGATATCCTCATGCCGAGGAGAAGACCAAGAAACTTGTCCAGATTATGCCTCACTGAATCCTTCCTACTGTTGCTGAGCTTTACCTAAAAGGGAGAGACCCAGGCCCACAGAGAATAGAATCATAAAATCATTAAGGTTAGAAAAGATCTCCAAGATCATCAGGTCCAACCATCAACTCAAAACCACCATGCCCACTAAACCATGTCCTGAAGTGCTGTGTTTACACATTTTTTGAACACCTCCAGGGATGGTGACACCACTTCCCTGGGCAGCCTGTTCTAGGAATCCTATTCCATGTGGTAAGGAATGTTCAGCACAGTGATCTTCCCAAAGCTTATAGAGGATTCATTAAAACTCAATTAACCTTTCTAAGGCAGAGCAAGGACAATCACACCATTACACTAAAACACACCTATGGACAGATTTCAGTGCAAGTCTTAATATAGCTGAACATTTTGTACGGAGTCAGCATTACTTAGATTCAGTTCATTCAATGTGGGTTAATCCAGGCTGCTGGATTCCACCAGCAGTAAGTTTACAAGGCAGGAGAACAAGCCAACAAGAAGGAAGAAACTAAGAAAAACTCAAAACTAAGCAGAAGTAGAGTAGATCACGAAATAGTAGTAATTGACCTGATTTAATACAGAGTGGCCATGTATAAGATTTCTTGGATAGCACGTGTGATAAAAACTCCTGGAAGTGGTGGATCCATTGCAACGATTCACAGCAATTGCACAGACAAAATTAAGCCAGGCTGCAGTTCATAGAGATAAAAAAAAAAACAAAAAAAAAAAAAAAAAAAAAAAAAAAAAAAAAGAAAGAAAAAAAAAGAAAATTGCTATTTTGTCAGGCAGATAACAAAAATATTCATGCTATACAGAAGCCTCAATTCAGGGACTAGGCAATTTGCCATAGTGTAGGATTCAGCTTTAAAATTGTTCTAACTTGACTAAATCCTCAAAGCAAATCTTCTTTCCTACATAACTATTGACCATGGCATAAATCAGGTAAGGACAATCATGTATTTCAGGTCTTCAAGGAAAAAACGTTACAAGAGACATTTCAAAAGAGCAGATGGAATACTGAATAATGGAATCAGTAGGTAGGTACACTGGATGCATAGGGAGAACAGTTGGAGTAAACTGTTTTAATTTGCTCTTTTTTGTTTTCCACACACTTAAACCTGAATAACCATTTTTCTGAGTAGGATTGTAAATATATATCTGCAACTGTCCTCTTGAAAGCACTTGAAGTTATAACTGGCCCAATCTTGGATGCCGCAGTTATTTCAAGATTGTGTTTGGAATTAATTACCAGTGAAGAACATTCCAGCGGCAGCAGGGGGTCTGCTTAGTTGTTTCTGCATCATCCATGAGAGTTGGGTATGACTATTAACAACTTTGTATTTCCTCTAATCACCCACCTGCACAAATAGACTTTGGAACTGCTTCAAGCTTGCATAACCCTTGTAATACCAGGCAACTGTCTGGAAAAACATCTCTCATTAAGTACTAATGAGAGATGATGGGTGATTTCCACCATTTCCTGAGTAACCTTTTGAGATTGCCTCTGCAAGCTGTTGATGTCTAATTGAGCATTCAAAAACAATGCTATGCAGTTGTCATACTTTTTTTTTATTAAAAAAGGGCTTTTTGTTGGCTTTTTCATGTTTAAAAGGTTTGTACTGAAATGACTGAACTTGTCTATTACAGATATTTCATAGATTTCTACATTTGCCTTTTCTCAGCATGTAGTCATCATGTTTCTAGAAGTTCAAGGAAAGGCATAGGGCGTAGTTAAAGGTGCCAAAATATTTTGGTTTATTTCAGTCATTGACTAAAAACTGGAATGCCTAGTAGCCTTGTAAAACAAAACATTCTCCAAAACAGAATGATACATATTGGGAGGTCTTTGTGCTTATTTTTAAATTTAACTCATCAGAGAGGCTACTGAATCCTATCATATGCATGCCTTAGTATTTCATAAGGCTTCTCCTAAAGTCCAAGGAGAATAACCAAACTGCTGTGCAGAGAAAGTATTCTACTATTGCAAATGCAACATGCGATTAGGCTACATTTTCAAATTATCTCAGAGTATAAACCACAAAAGATGACAAGAGCAAGTGTTCATGAACCATTTAAATAATACTGATGATAGCCATACTGTGGAGGATTGGTTAGCTGACAAGGGTCACATAGACATACTGTAGATGGCTGATCAGGATCTTGGGAAACATCGGACTCTGCTCGTCTGAAGTGCTGGGGTGGTAAGGACACGCTGTCCTTGATTGCAGCTGTTATACGATAACAGGATGCTTACGGTCAGCTAAGGCATGAGAAATAAGGGAGTAAGTAACCAAGAATGAGGAACTAGGGGAGGGGTTGACAGTTAGGATAGCGACCAATAAATTAGTTAGATTACAGAATATGTATGATCTTATTAAGAACTGTATAAGTATGCTGAACGCTAATCAATAAATCGAAGCTTGCTGATTGCTCACATTGAGTGTCCGAGTCTTCCCTCGCCGCGACACCATACTCCCTGAGGATCAAGTTCAGTTAAATAATTTAAGCAGCCTTGAAGATAAGCCTTGCAATATGCATCTATCTTTAGTTGCAATTAAATTTATGGACAAAACTATTTTCATTAGCTTCAGTTCCTCTGAAGTATCAATTAGTTAATAAAGCTCTTTGTCAGAACACTGAAGTCAAAAAGCTAACCAAAACATTTTAAAAGCAGAGAACTATAAATGAGGTTTTAAAATGACTCAATATCCAGTTATTCTTATTAAACATAGCTAAACTTTTGAGCAACTTCAGAGAGCTCAGCTGTCACTCAGAAAATTTACATTTTTGTATGCAATATATATTTACATGGAAAAAAGTATTTTTTCCAAAGTACAACTGTGTCTTGTATACAGTGTAACAGTATACTCATTAAGCATAAAGAACTTGTCCAGCAGATAGTGTGCCCTTCTAATACACAGTCAGAATTAAAGGAATCTTAAAAGTCTCTGGTGTTAATTTTGAAAGAAATATGGAACCAACTGCACCAGCGTGGACCAGCTATCTAGTCCAGTGTTGCCCTCATAATGTCCAAATCATTTGAGGAAGAAAAAGGAAATACTGTGGATAATTTTGGAATAATACAATCCAGTTTCCAACAATTAACAGCTAACTTGTGGCACTACAGCATTAGCAACTAAGAAAAAAAATCAAAAAAACAAACAACTCTTGATTGTATTTTTTTAATTTCCAAATTATCTTTTTTATAAAACCCCAAAACTATTTTGCCATATATTACTTTTATATAATTTTATTCATCCTTAGCATTTCCTTCTGAAAAATACTCAAATTCTACCTTTTTGATTAATATAGTCCTGCATTAATTTATTTTCTATCTGCTGCAATTCAGATGAAATTCTATAACAGTATTATATATTTACATATTATTAAACTTGCTTTCTGACTAACAAAGCAGGATTAACTTCTGAGTGTTTAGAATCTTCTATATATTCAGCATATTTCATTTAGTTACTCTCACAGTGTGTGCCTTGCCCCAGTAGTTTTCTCTTCTTATTTAGGTTTTAGATAGTTTAAGATCCACAAGCTACCTTTGCAGATTTCTTAAAATTCTTACTATTACGTGTTCCCACTAATGCATCCTACTATATTTTGTATAGAGACTGAAGATATGGAGTTTGGATAGATCCTTGGAATTTTTGAGAGCTGCAGTTAACTATATAAAGGAAGGATAAAAATAGCACAAAACTTTAAATATATTGAAAAGCATGCTATTTGTAAATGCTATTGATAGCAAACAAATAAATCAATTTCTAGACCATGCAGCTTTGGCCATTTGTTTGACATAGAGCCAAATCAGTATATTCAGACAAGAAGTGGGGCAGAAACAAAGTAGCTGATCCCATCCAACCACTAATATGTATGATATTTTTTTTATCCTAAAAGATAGTATTTCAGATCTGATTCATGACAATGCTTAAATAAAATTACTAGTATGCATATTCAGTTGATTGTATGATATAAGCTAAAATCACAAGCCTTTTTTGATGCAGTCACGAAAAAAATTTGAAAAAGCAAGTAACTGTGTGGCAGTAGATGATTCTTACAGAGAAGGAATTACAGAAAGGAGGGAGTGGGGAGCAAGCAGAGGTATGATCCAGAGACCTCAATATCTATTAACAGAGCCATCAAACCAATGTATGAAAGCAATGTATAGCTGGTCATGAATCTTTTGACAAATTATTTTCACCATATAAAAACTGATTAATCTAAACTGATTTTCTTGGGGAAATAGCCTAGAGAAGAGGAGGCTGAGGGGAGACCTTATCACTGTCTACAACTACCTGAAAGGAGGTAGTATCGAGGCGAGTATGTGTCTTTTCTCCCAGATAACTAGTGATAGAACAAGAGGCAATGGCCTTAAGTTGTGCCAGGGGAGGTACAGATTGGATATCAGGAAAAATTTCTTCGCTGAAAAGGTTCTCAGGCACTGGAATGGGCTGTCTAGGGAGGTGGTTGAGTCACCATCCCTGGAGGTATTTAAAAGATGGGTAGATGGAGTGCTCAGAGATATGGTTTAGTAGTGGGTAGGTATGGTTGGACTCAATCTCAAAGGTCTTTTCCAACCAAGAGATTCTATGATTCAATGATTTTTCAGGATGTTTTCATCAGAAATAGTTCTCGGAGCAGGATGGAAGTCCTGGTGTGTGTTTGCAAGACTAATAGGAAAAAAATAATTAAAAAAAAAAAAAAAAAACAACAACAAAAAAAAACCAACAAAGACTGCAGGGCAGGTGTCCCACAAAGCTGATCTTTTGATCATTCAGTTAATGAATCCTGCTGGAGCTCAACTCTATTATGACAGAGTGGGGTAAGGATTGAGTTCATGTATCTTGGTCTGACATCGGAGCTGTATCTTGGAGCTGAGATGTAGACATCATGTGAAACATGGGCCCAGCACTGAATAGCATTCTCACATCCTATGGTACAGATAGTGTCACTCACATTATAGCCTGGTACTTAGGGTTCTCAGCCTGACCCCCCCACATCCCAGATAAGTGCCCTGATATAGGACATAGAAATATAAGGGATTGCCCAAGTCATCAAATCTAATACCTAAATTGAAGTTAATCACATAATAACTGTGCTACAAGGCACCTGTATACTGCACATCTATCCACCATCTAAAGCAAGTCACAAAACATTCCCTAATAAACTGTATTAAACTTGCATCCTTTAACATAAAATACCAAAAAAGCTTGAAAAAAACCACAAGGAGCAGATCAGTCAGGAACATTGTTAATGTCATAACTTTCTGCAACAGCTGAGCATGTCTAGATGATCCTAAGATATACTGCAGTGTCTAATGATTAACCATTCAAAAGTTGAGCAGCTTTATCATCTGAAATTAAGAGAACAAATAGTGAAGTTCATCTTCCACAAAAGATAGCTGAATTTTTTTGTGATTCAAGACTTATCTGTATTATATTTCCTCTTACATCTACAGTGTTTCTAAAATTGTTTTAGCTTTTTTAATAGTACTTAAATGTTATTGCATTATAGACATAAGCCAAGTGAAGTTGAAGCACCAACTCTTCAAATTTTAGGATTCAGTTTCACCTTAATGCAAAACAGTACAATATGCAAAGTCTTGAGTATAATAAAATAAAAAGTATGAAGTCAAGACAACTTGGTCCACCCAATTTCTAATATGGAGTAACATTCAACCCAAAAAACTTTGTAGAAAATTCAGTTTAAGGTTTGCAGAAAATTCACAGGTGCACCAGGAGACATATTAGCTAAATACCTACTGAAGATCTCCATGCAGCACTATATCCATTACACCAGCTTATATTCCTCTAGAATATACCAGATGTGTAAAATGTAAAGTGTAAACAAATTAATGGTAAGATGAAGTTTTACTATTACCACTAACATTAGCAATTTTATGGGTTTTATAGCAATATTGTTCTTCATATGACTATTAAATTATTGCTGCTTATAAAAGGTACTATCACTTACATCTGCTCACTTATAAAACAATTTCAGGAGCATTTTGAAGTGTAGGATCACTTTCTAGAATGGAATATGTTGTATATGTTCTATGTATATTTCACCCCTAACTCAAAAGTACTTGTAAAGGATGCTTCAACTAATAGTAATTTAACAAATAAAAACTCAAATCTTCCTAAATAATATTTACATTTGGGCTTTAAAATGCAAAATACCTTAAAGTAATTATGTTCCTTTGAATTACTGTCTTGATTTCAAAAAGAGGTTTTGTCTGACAGCACAGAGTCAAGTGTATAATGAGATCATTCTAGATGGTAATCACACCGGGATGGATGAAACTGAGTATTGGTCAGCATGCATGCACTTTGATGAGCACTCATTTGCAAAAATTGCCCAAAACTCCTGTGAAAGCTAATTTTCCTTAACTGTACTTTAATGAATAATAATGACAAGTAATGAATCATCAGAAAATGCTTAACATGTCAAGCAGCAGCCTTTTTCTCTCACTTTGCAGAGAAAATGCAAGCTAGTCCTTTGGAAAGTAGAATTACTTTAAGAATATAAACATATTTACTGGAACATATTGGATGGGTGGAGACCTACACACATTTTGATAATGAACTGGTCACATGGTATCAGTCATTCCCATGTGATTTAACTTCAGAAATGGCAGAGTATTTTAAGAATAACATTTCATTGTTAAGGATGTTATCAGAGATGTTATCCAGAGGAGCATATGAGAGGGAGCAATTATCTTAATTATATACTAAAAACCTCTTAGAGGGATGATAAGGTTGTAAAGGAAAGTACATTAGAGCTGCAATATGTAAGAATTGACGTGGCTTGTGCAACCTCAATTCAGCATCCTGTGCATATGCGATCTGAAGAAGTCTTTAATTATGATTATAATGTTGTTTCTCCACAAGACCTCTACTGCATCAAGGACATAGAGGAGTGGGGGAAATGGACAATGGAACAAACCAAACTATGACATGTTACTCTGGAAATCTGTTAGGAGAAATACTATTATAAAACAAGAGAGATGTGAACTATTTCAGCACCTCTCCTATGAGGACAGGCTGAGACAGTTGGGGCTGTTCAGCCTGGAGAAGAGAAGGCTCCGGGGAGATCTTATAGCTGCCTTCCAATACCTGAAGGGGGCCTACAAGAAAGCTGGGGAAGGACTTTTCATAAGGGCAACTAATGACAAGACAAGGGGAAATGGGTTTAAGCTGAAAGAGAGTAGGTTTAGATTAGATATTAGGAAGAAGTTCTTCACTGTGAGGGTGGTCAGACACTGGAACAGGTTGCCCAAGGAAGTTGTGGATGCCCCCCGCCTGGAAGGGTTTAAGGTCGGGCTGGATGAGGCTTTGAGCAACCGGGTCTAGTGGAAGGTGTCCCTGCTGATGGCAGGGGGGTTGGAACTAGATGATCTTTAAGGTCCCTTCCAATCCTAACCATTTTATGATTCTATGATTCTATTTTCTCTAAATATCAAACAGAAACTTAAATGAAAATATATCCATATGAAAACACCCAAAGGAAAAGTTACATCAGAGTTACTAAAACTAGAATTTTTTAGTCAACAGATCTATCTAATTTGTATCCTAGAGTTTAAAAAGATCTGTCAAGAAGTTCTCAACAAATGGTGCTGTTTCTTAATAGCACTTGTAATATTGATAAGATTTGAGAAGACTAAAAGCTAATGGAGTAACCTTAGTAGTTACAAGTTTTCAGCCTGACATCAGGAGTACTGGAATAGCTGATATGGATCACCATTAACAATAAATGAAATGGGCATAGGTCATGCAAATTAGCATCACTTCAGAGAAACTGGATCTTATTAGTTAACTTTTTTTAAATAAAATTATGATTGTTCAATACAAGCAAATAGAGTTAACTTGACATTAACTTCTGTAATCCATGGGGTTTAATATAATATTTGCCTTATTAAAATTTATTCAAGTGGTCTATTTTTGCAACTGAGGTAATTCTAAAAAGTGAATAATGAATAGTTGAGAATTATGCACTATATAAATATCACTTGCTTTCTCTTTCCAGACTACCTAAATGAAGAAAAAAAGGTAACAGTTTTACTCATCTTTATCCTGCAAATGCCACAGAGGGTGGGAGGAGGGTCAAAAAGCCTATATAAATCTCATTTCTCTTAATGCTCTTTGATGGGATTCTGAAAGCTGTCAGTTAACTGAATCAGTGAAGAAAGTATGACACAAGAAACAGCAATCACTGAATGCTTCCACCGCCTGCTTCTCGGTTTGTGACACTGAAGCGATATTTTTCCTTTGCTGGGTAAATTCTGCTTTTGTCAAAAAGCAAGAAGTGAAGTGAAGTGAAACAAAAAAGCAGGACTTCTTTTACTCCCAACCCAGTAAAGAATCAATTTTTAACATAGTCCTTTGCAGTTAGTCTGCCACTCAAGTGATGGCAAAATTGGAGGATTTAAATTTTCTTCTTGCTGTTAATTATGAGAATTTCATTACAACAGAAGTTTGTCCAAATACAAAATTTTGCTCTTTAAAATATAGAATAACTAAGGGAACAGCTGTGTTAGAGGAACCTATAGCTCTAGCTCATGCTACCCAGGACTGCTTAGAGTGGAAGCAGGCTGTGGATGAACTATTATTGAAATCTTTTCTCATTCAGCTTCTCTCATTTACTCATTTGTTCTCTTAATACATTTATAATTCAAGTCATATCCTAATGAAAATGGTGCTTATTTTGTACCACAAGAGTTAAATTTTATTTTTCATCTCCCTTTGTATCTTAAGAAAAGTCAAGAAAGCTGATTCTCACATTGTATGAGAAATTGAAACAATAAAGAGTGGGTATGTTTTCTTCTTTAAATGTTAGATAGGAGATACACACACTGTTGGTATAACTCTATTGGCAGCAGGCTACAGCCATACCAAGAATGAATGTGGAACAGGATCTGTATGCATAAAGCGTACATGGATCACCTGGATCTGTTTCTTAAGTGATATCAGAAACCTGGCTTCCTTGAACTACCTCCAAATTAATTTCACTGTAGAAAAAATTTTCAGACTGTCGCACTGACTTCCTGAAACCTAATCAAAGATGATTGAAATGGGTCATAGTTTTCACATGATATCAGCATGTGATTTTAGGGAGGCAGCTACATGGGCAAAAATCAGAGATGCACACAGCACTGACCCATCTACAGACAATTCCAACTACAACAGTATTATAATACCTTAAGGATAATATCTTATATATATATATATATAATAATATATAGTATATTATAATACCTTAAGGAAATATTCTAATATATTATATTATAATATATTATATACTATAATACCTTAAGGACAAAATGAGAAAAAAAGGGAAATATTCTCACAGACAGTATCTCATTTTACATATTATACTACAAGACACACATTTTTCCTGATCTAATATCAGGACCTAATTGACCAATTCCTAATTTTAATAAAGACCCTTCCTTTGGAAGATATATAAGGTGAAAATCTAACCCAAATGAAATCAATGTCAAAACATGCTCTAACACCAATGAGTGTAGGAATATACACTAGGCTCCAAGACTCAGATCACTTGAAGACCTGCTAGTCAAAATGAGTACATTAATAACACCTGCCAACAAAATAGTAATCAACATGAGACCAGAAACAGGTGAACTGTGCTCCTCTAAGAGATACAGTACTAAAAAGCTAATATAAAGCATCATAATTGTATTCCAAGAACTATGATAATAACATCAGAAAAACAGAAAATAGATACAAAAATATTGTTATGATAAAACAGAACTCCCAAGCTGCCCATATTTGGGGGATTTGTACTTCAGAAAACCAGAAAGAACTATAAAATGCCAGAAAATACTTAAAAATAGAAAAGAAAATATACATTTATGATTTATATTATAGGAAAAAATGTATCAGCAAACAGTCTCCAGGCATAATTTTCAGAAATATTTTCTTTTACATTTTTGAAAGGTGCTTAAAACAAGTACTAGCTGTATTGAAGAAAAAATAGAAAAATGCATGATAGAGGAACTACTGTATATTTTATTCTTCCATCAGCACTCCCTTAACCTTTATTAAAATGTCACATGAAATTAAAAAATCCAAACTGCAAACATATGCTAGTGCATTAGACAAAATTGCTTCTGAAAAGAACTGTGCACTCTATACTGTGGCAGTAAGAATGACAAATACGAAATGTGTCATCACTGAAACTCAGTCAGGAGAAGATTAGTTTGGTTTCCAATACACTGTGTTCTTGCAAAGATTTGTATCGTGAAGCTCTGAATGTGATTCTTATATCTTTATAAATTAAGCTGTTAAAACAAGTAAATTGAGAAATTCTGTACCGTAGCCAGTTCTCTCCATATGGCTCAGACTCAGGTTAAAGAAAGACAAAAGGCAGAGAAAAAGTATGCATAGGTCTTGTAACTAAGGCTAGGCATTATATTTCACTAGGAATAGTTATTGACTGAAAAATACAGCTAAAAATTGTTTGGTAATTTTCAATCTTCACTTTAATGTGAATTTCACTAAAAAGCTAGTAAATAAACAACAAACCAAAACATAACAAAATTTCAGCTGGACTAAATATAGTCAATATAAATATATATAAAATTATGTAGTAAATAGAAATATATTGAAAATATATATCTGGTTTTTGCTTCAACCACTTCAGGTCTTCTTATAATCCTTATAACTTCACTCTCCTCTTCTTACACAGAAAAAGGGAAGAGTATTAGGGCACAGTATGTAGATAATATAATCCAGATTTCTATAGAGGCCGATACCTTAAATGGATTCATAAGTACAGAAATAAGACAAAATAACTTGAACATACTGTGATTCACACCTTTAGAATACCTCTATGCAACACTTTACCACCCTTTGGAGTTCTCAAGCCAGTATGACAAGGCAGTACATATAGACATGCATAAGGGCAACAAGAGAATCATTCAGAGGATGTCCAGAATTCCTTCTTGAAGATTTGCTGGATAGATCTGACTTAGCCAAAGACAATATGTTAGGGTTCCTCTGTCTTTACTTCAGTGGGCCATGAATATACCAAGGTCAGAAATGAGAAGCTTCTTAATCACTAGCACAGAAATCAATGGTTCTGAAATAGACTTCTATTCAGGTAACAAGTACAAAATCCCAACCATTTTTAGGATGTGTCTTGAGAGATTTATTAAAAGAACTACACAAGGGATAGAACCTAAGTTTTTTCCCTTTAAGGGAAGTATCCTCATGATGTCAAATCATTGTGAGACTCTTACTCATTCTCATGGCCTATGAATATTTTTCCATGCTAGAGGTAAAGGGAGATGATTAGACTGTATAAAACACCCTGAGAACTGGGAAACTTTACTTAGTAAGGGGAGAATTTCTCTAAGGCAAAAAATTACTTAGATGGGAAATCACTTGCTGCCTAAGACTTCAGCTATTAGGTTGTTATGAAAACACAAGCCTCTCTTTTTAGTTATCTACTCCACCAAACCGATGTATGGCTCACATTATGATACACACCTATGCTCTGTGTTCCTTATTAACAAGCTCTGAGTGGCTTTTCACTTCTCATTCAACATACAGATGAATTATACTCTTTGGAGATATTGTCTGCTTAAGTGATAGAAGAATAAGGGACACTGATTAGCATTCATGATATTATACATCATGTCAGGCCCTGATGCACCAATAAGCTTTAATGGCCCTGATCAGCCCTCTGAGGTTCTCTATTCACATCCTCCTTCCTGGAGACAGCATTTCAGCTCAGCCTGGAGCCTTTAGTTCCTGCCTGAGCTAGGCTGAATGAGTGCCTGTCTCGTGCTTATGCTTGTGCCTGTGCCCTGTGCATCCAAATCCCAACTCACAGGCTGATTTCTCAGCTTGACCTTGAACCTGGTCTTGTCATCATGAACCCTCCTGGCCATCACTGGACCTAATCCTGACCTGCATATTGACTTTCTAGCTTGACTTTAGATCTACCTCATTAGCACAAACTTACTTGATGATCTGGGCTCTTGGCTGAACCTGGCCATGGTCTCTAGGTCTGCCTACAGAGAGAACCCTGACTAGTGAGGCCTCTTTCCTGTCACCCATGGTAGCCTCCATCACTCCTGCCTTCCCACCCCTGAAGGAGCAGCTGGCCCTTGCTGCTTCCCGACACATCAGGCCTGAGACAGGATATTCAGCACTCATGGCAGGTAGGTAGCAATGATTTTGAATAAGCAACACAATACCAAAAGCTTTCATGGAGAATCAGTTGCTTTAGAAACATTGGTGTCAGATTAGGCTAAATTTCATAGATTCTAGTTATTTTCAGATGGTTCTAGACCAACTGTTAAATATTGCAGTTACTCTGCTTGATAAGAGACTATCTCCTTTATTATGTTATTCTCCCTACACAGCTAAGATGATCTTGATCACTAGAAGTATTTAATCCTGAGGAGTTAGACTGTAGGTCATGTGTTTAAGTGTACTATATCCTGCTCTGTCTGGTCTTAAAAGTATGTTTAAATAAAATACAGCTCTATTAGCAGTCCTTCTGTTTGAAGCAATTTGGGTGAGTGTACTTCAGAAAGGTTAGTGCATGATCCTTCAGATCAATTACAGTTTCATAATGATGAAGCATGGGTGACTAAGGCTACTCTCAAACGTCCTTTCAATCCAGGGAATTTTGTATTTCCATCAGTGGGATGGTTCCTTCTTGTGGCTACCTTGCACTGGTTTGTTACAGCTAGAAAATAACTGCACAAAAGCAAAGGTATAAATTCATTAAACAAGAAAAGATGCATTTGCTACCTTAGTCTCAATCTGGAGAATTGAAATGTCCAAATATTCAGGACAGGTGCTGTGAAGATTTGTTCCTGAAGTCAATCAGAAACTGATAACCTGACAAATAGCACTTTGTTTACTACCCAAGTGTTTAATGATTTTGGAAACTATGTAGAAGATTCATATTTTAATTTTGATAAAACCATTATCACAGTTAGGCTATTTTTCAGTTCAGATTTCTAAAGAACTGTCTCCTCAATATCTGTATGAAATTGCTGACACAGTGTTATACAGTTCTACAAGAATGCAAGCAGATATGAGCTGACACACTGGCTACAAATTTTCAGGTTCATTTTCACTGTAATGACAGGAGAGGGATGCCATGCTGAGAAAGCAAAAAAATTCTAATGTTTCATTAGATAGGCCAGCTTGGGGACAGTTTGATATGTTATAATAATTCAGTGACAAGTACTTTTTGTTAGTTTCCCTGCTGTGATTATAAGGCTATAAGAAAAAGGTATAATTAATTACAGATTTATTATCTTGCATGGTCTTCTTTACATGTTACTGGCATTTAAGTATCTTTTAGCTGGGGAGATGACTAGAATAGCTGCTAAGATATCTCTTCCTTTATGTTTCAACTCCTTGCCTTGTGTTTCTCTGCTATAGGCTAGTGGCATCACATATCTAAGGACCTTTTTATCCCCTTGACAGAAGCCATATCTTAGGTGTAACTGGGTAGAGCAGTTGTACCAGAACTATCTTTAAAATTGCTGACTTGGGAATTGCTGACCATGCGATGGCTGAGAGCTCAGCATAAGTGAAGCCCCTAAGTATTTACCTTATTACTCGGCTAGATTTTGCAGCCTACACTGAGTTCAGCATTGCTACAGCTGAGCTGTTTCCAGAGTTGAAGATGGCTCACTAAGGTCTCCTTGACTAGCAGCCACAGTAAAATAACATAACTGGAAAAAATAGGTTCTTGAACTAGAACTCCCTCATCCAAGGATGATTTTCATCCAGTTTATGAACAGCAATGTCTCTCCCTGTTTTTGAGATGCTGTATCAAAACCTTAATTAATCTGCAAGTACAGAACAACTTTCCAAAAGGAAGACTTTTTTCACTATATTATTCACAAAAAACAGAGTTTGAAAAGTCTTCTCAAATTCCTAACAGTACTCAATGAGACTTAAAAATATTTTAAGTAGTACTGGTTATCAGTCACTATTATTCAAAATTTAGCATGTAGACTGCCACTGCTTGGTCTCACTCCCAAGTAGTTCTGCAGTAGAAACTACAGAGGCAGACTGAGAGATATGATCTCTATTTGGTATGGACACAGACTTCAATGAAAAAAATACATTTATTAACATGTCTTCTGTAATGTAGCCCAGATTTCATTCAATATTTCTGCTAAATAAATTTTATGACATTATGAGGTGCAAGGATGGGATATGGTACAAAATATCTAAACTACCAAGGATGCAAGTTAAGTCTGTAAGGGTCTTCAATAGCACAGGTCCAAATGCAGCATGCATCTAAACTTCTCCTACCAGTATTCTAGACACTAGATAACTCATCAAAAACACACTAACTTCATGAAGATACTTGACAATGCCTGCTTTAGCATCAGAATTATCCAGTGTCTTGAGCTTCAGTCATTTATTAACACTTCACACCTCTTCCAAGATGATTTGTTGCTATAGTTCACAAAATTTAATTACATTCTTAAGATCAAAAGGGCAATACTAATTTATACCTTATGGACTAATAAAACTTTATGGCTATTTTTCAAGGTTAAATATGTAATGTGATTTTTTTTTTTTTTTTAATGGAAGGGTAGTCTAAAAATTAAAATAACTAGTAGAAATGTCTAGTTTAAGGAAGGAGGATAGTGTTCTGGAACAGCCCAATTAAAAGATTAGTAAGATTGATTCACGAATCAATTATTTTATGAAATTAATTTCATGAGATTGATTTATTAAATCTTAAATCCAAATTTATATTTTATTTAGCAGAAAAAATTGTCTCAAAGAGTGTTGTATTTCAGAATATTCCTATCAAGTCTTAAATATTAGTTTAAAAGCAGAGGTACTGAGACAGAGATGCTAACACACTCCGCTAACCTTGTCCTATCAATCTACCACAGAAACAAACAGCAGCTTAACCTGAACTCAGACACACACGCAGCCTTTTTTACTCTTAGATCAGTCCTAATTAGAAGCAACTATTTTAACTGCCACTGTAAACCAATAACATAACCATTCATTTTCCCATATAAACGTAATTTCTTGCCCCATACAATATAGGATTTCAGAAATGGAAATAACAAACTTCAGGACTACTTTTACTTCCTTTCTGTTCAGTTTTTCTCCCTTATATCTACAAATCCTTTACCATTTGGAGCATGGAGTTCTCATCCTCAGCTATTACCTACCAGTTCAAGAATAAGATTCAGGAAATTAAAAATAACATGGAGAAATACAGTTATTATCCCCAGTAGATCAGAAAATGATGACTAGCAAGGTGACTATTCCCAACCTGTTAGGAGTTTACTGGCAGGGCAGATAATAGTTACAACGTGCAGCTCTTCAGCTTGAAGGGCCAGCCAGAATGACCTTTCCTCTCAATATAGGAAAGGAGAATTTTCAATCACCAAGTGAAGTTCTACTGCTCAGAGGTAGTAATGCACCGGACAGTGGAAAGAGTTGACCAGAGTGTCCTACCATCTAGGGAAAGGAGACTGACAGATACATGTTCAAAGTGCTGTCTCATGTTCTGAAATTAACTCTACACATGACATAGTACAGCAGTTTGAAATGGTATTTCCAAAGTCAGCATGCCTCAGTGATAAAAAAATCAGGAAAATTCAGGAAAAAAGGCATACAAATTAGATATGTTTTAAATGAATAATCTCTGTAATTATACATAACTTATTCAAGCAATAAATCTGTATTAACTGAAGTGGCAGGCTGACATTCATATACAATTATGCATGTATTAAGTATCTTATAACTATAACTGACATGGTTAATTTCATTCAAGCCATTTGCAGTATAAGATGACAGCCAAAATGATTACAGATATGGCTTAGAAGCCAGGCCAGTTAACTATTGCATTTATAGTTTAAAACAAAATCACATTTTGAAATCTGCTTATCTATACAGCCAAATGTTCTTACCAATAAAATGTCAAGGAAAAGATCATAGCAGTATATGGAAAACTAAGACGGAAGGAATTACAGTACATTGGTATTGTTAACTCATTAACCTTGTTAGATCTTATGAAGATGATGGGTTACCTCATTAATGTCCTACAGCTTCCTTGGTTATTCTCTGGGCCTCTAATTAATACACCATATTTAACCATAAACAAAACATATTTCCAGATAAAGACCTAAAAATGTCCTTTTTAGGATCTGTTTTTCATACTGATCTTAATGGATTTACTATGCTTCAGAAAAATGCCTATGTTCAGCAGACAGCACATTTCCAAAGCCTCATTTTTTAACTAGCAAAAAGTTTATCTTTTTTTAAAATACTAATTACAACAGAAAGCTTTGTAGTTGAGTCCCATTGCTATGGTGGTAGATATTGAACTCTCTCAGCCAATTTATGTGGTATGGGTGTGGCAATCTTCCCACTGCAATAAGTATGTTTATGGTGATTAATCAAGTAGAAGTCTGAAAACAAGGATAATTTGGCATTTTCTTCCTTTACCGAACAACTACTCTAATATTGTCCTGCACAGTCTGCTAAGTTTTTAAATTATCAGAACCAAAAAAAAAAAATCAAAGTTACACAAGTAGTTCTGCTGATGTTCAAGCCAGATTCTAGTCCATTCTACTCAACTTATGCTATAACAATGCTATCCTATTTTGTGCCACCTCTTAGATCACCGTTCATTATGCAGGTTCCCTCAAGTCTTCTTCAGCCAAAATTTTATGGAGAGGTGCAAATTATGATCAACTTCACCTCACCTTGCAGACTCCAAAGCTGTACCTGGATATCTAGCCCTTAAATATTATGCCTGATACAGCTCTGGCACTCTCCCAATTCTAGTTCAGCTGTGAAATCAAGAAGGTGCTTCCCCTTACAGAGACTAGATAGGTAACATGATGTTAGTCAACAATCATCTGTCATTCTTGTATATTTCCCAAATCATGATTCATAATCAAGACAGCCCAGATTCAAAAAGTCAATTGCCTATTTCAAATAGGTCTGTGCTGCTGCAAACTGTCATTTGTCAAAGCAGATTCTCAGTCCAATTATTTACAGTGAAATTATTCTATTCTGAAATAATAATGGAGAGTTCAAACAAGTGACTAATGGAGAGTTCAAACAACGGTAACAGAAGAGAGCATAAAATTTTGGAGAATGTAAACAGAGTCCTCACAGATAATATCATTCACCTGACTCAGCATAATTCTATTGGGTTTTTTAACCATCATAATTCATTGCTGTTCAAACCTGTATAACATAAACAGCAGTCTGCCAAACTGTCATTTAATATTTCTACCAGTTCTCATTCACTGTTTCATTTTCAAATACAGAGCAGATCTTCCTTTATGTAACATGGAAATACAAAGTACTTTAAATTTTGAATTAGTTGTATAATGTTGTTGCTAAGCACCTCATTAAAAAAACAGAAACAAGTTAGTAAATAGATTACTGCAAGAGGCTGGTCTTAAAGAAATTCGATTTCTAATTTGGCTTTTTGCAATCTTCTTATATTTAGCTAGGAAATTATTTAAACCTCTGCTTTGTTTTCCCTTCTACAGTATTTTGATATTAATGTTTATTCTGATATTAAGCTCTTACAGTAGCTAATGGAAGACTATAATCATGCTGTATTAAGTAAAGAGTCTACTGTGTTCTTAAAAATACAAACCTACACCTTCTATATATAATTCTATACCTTCTATAACATTACACTTACACCAAAGACTATGTAAAGGATTATTTGGTGATTTACCTGGTCTTGAGGATGGAACTCTTGCTATCTCTAGTGAACAAGGTTTTTTGGTCACTGCTACATCTATCGAATCACAAAGACTGCTATCATTTTCTGAAGGAACCGCATCCAGAGGTACAGAGGGTATTGCTTCCAATGCATAACCACGCTTCTTTGAATAAGGTTCCTGAAATGCAAAAATGTAAGTAGGTATGAGAAATATATTTCAGATGATACAGGAAAAGAACCAGGTTTAACAACTCCAGCTAGCAGGCTTCAAAATTCAGTAATCTGCTGAAATCCAAATTGTAACAGACTGGAAGGATTACTTGCATGCTAGAAGATAACATTTCTTGTTTCTTTAAATATTTGTGTAATACAGTTCTTGTTTAGTAAGACAAATATCTTTATTGCTATATAGCAAAAGATCTAACATAACTGGTCTTGTCATACCTGCTTTGCCAGGTCCTAATTCAGGAGATGTCTCTTATTCAATTTTTTAAATTATGTTTCTTATTTATTTTTTAAAATTATATATCACGAAAGTGACAATTATATTAACCACTGCAATTATTTTCTCTTCGGGGGATGGTTTTATAAGATGATATTATATAAAAGAAAGCTAAAAATATGTCATCTGCATTTTGATGGCAGAATCCCAGGTTATGAATGAAGATGGATTACTGTTCCATATTTGAGCAAACAGCAATAATGGCACAAGGTTCCTTATCAGTGATACAAGGTCAATAGTGAATTCCCATCCTTTGCAAATGTAGAGGGAGGGAAAGAAAGAATTAGAAGTTTTGCTGCTACACTAAACTGTCAAATCAAACAGACTATGTCTGCTTTAGAACATGAATAAGAAGATACCAGACAGCTTCACCAGAGTTTCTTGATTTGAGATTTTTTTTTTTTTTTTTTTTAATCCCAGCAGAAAGCAATTGCATGGGCAAAGATGTATTTCCACATTTTTCTTATGTTGGACATATGGATGCCTGGGAAAGTCAAGCACTGCACATAAATCAAACATGATATAAAATACAAAGGGCGAGAAAGCACCCTGATAATTAGATCTTATCATAGCACTACTCAGGAAATGATTGAAGAATGTGATAAAGAGAACAGGATGTGGAATAACAATTTCTTCAACAAGAAAAACATGTATTGTCAAAGTTCTACTTGATGACTAAGTAGAACCAAATTTTAAATCACACTTTGGTTAACCCATCACTGAATAAAGACCTTGAAAATGAATACTGGAAACAGTTAACAGGGAAAAAAATAATACAAAATAAAATAATCAGAATTCTAACAAGCATTTGTAATAAAAAAGAGTATGTACTAGTAAACAGTACAAGATTAGTGGTCAGTGTCAAAAAAACATGCCTAAAAGGAATGTGATTGCATCTCTAGCTTTTTTACCCTTTCCTCTTTATGTCTAGTCAGAGTATGAGCTCTCAGCATTAGCAATTTACTGATGAATATTAATAATAACCAGTTCCAGCTAGCAGACTCTAAAGACATAGCTAAGAATTGGAAAAGTTTGTAAATGGGCTTACTGCAGCTCCAAATACAACTTTTTGAATTTAAGCCACAGCATTCCTTAAATGAAGTTGAGAAAATTATTCCTGCAACTCACAACCTGTAAAAAAAAAAAAAGTGTGGGGTTTTTTTATAATCCTGCAAATAACATTTGCATAAAATGACGCATGGATATGAAGAAGAGTAAAACTGAAATCAATAAGTTTACAAACACACAGTTTTATTACTGGAATACACGTGCATAAGTTGAAACCACAGGTTTCATAGGTGAAGCAGGCTGTCCCTCTGCAGCCCATGGAGGTCCTTGGTGGAGTAGATGACCACCTGTAGCCTGTGGAGGACCCCACACCAGAGCAGGTGGATGTCTGAAGGAGGCTGTGACCCCATGGGAAGCCGATGCTGGAGAAGGTTCCTGTCAGGACCTGTGGCCCCATGGAGAGAGGAGTCCACACTGGAGCAGGTATGCTGGCAGGACTTGTGATCCCATGAGGGACCCACGCTGGAGCAGTCTGTTCCTGAAGGACTGCACACCATAGAAAGGACCAATGCTAAAGCAGTTTGTGAAGAACTGTCAGTCATGGGAAGGACTCACATTGGAGAAGTTCATGGAGGACTGTCTCCCGTGAGAGGGACCCCACACTGGTGCAGGGGAAGAGTGTGAGGAGTCCATAACTGCAACCTCAGTTCCACATCCCCCCATGCTGCAGGGGGAAACGAGGTAGAAATCAGGAGGAAATTTAAGCCTGAGAAGAAGGGAGGGGTGGTGGGTGATGTTTTTAAGATTTGGTTTTATTTCTCATTATCCTCCTCTGATTTGACTGGTAATAAATTAAATTTATTTTCCCCCAGTCAAGTCTGTTTTGCTCGTGACGGTAATTGGTGAGCAATCTCTCTCTGTCCTTATCTAGATGCACAAGCCTTTCATTATATTTTCTCTCCCCAGTCCAGCTGAAGGAGGGGGAGTGATAGAGCATCTTTGGTAGATATCTGGCTAGATAGCCAGGGTCAACCCACCACACCACCCCTGTCAGCCCTCACCCTCTCAGTCTTCAGTGATGTGACAGGGATCAGATTTTCACATGGCATTCAAGATGAGGGTTCACCAAGTATTCATACTGACATAATCATGTTCCCTCTTTTGTACTCTACTCTCTTCCTAATTGCTCTTAACATTCAATTTGATTTTCTGAATGTTATTCAACATTCTGTAATTAACATTGCAAGAATATAAATGTCAGAGAAGAATAAATAAAAATGATGGATTTACTGAGAAAAATGGTTGGAATGTAAATTACTGACAAGTAAATTCTTCCTAAATCTCTCCTTAATAAAGGAAATGTGATAATAGTATGCCAAACAGAACTTATTTAAATTGAGTCAAAAAAGAATTGTTAATACTTTAAAAAGTCTGGAATCCTATCAACTGATTAAGTGGAGATGGTAAGCCTTAATTACAAAGTGCATATGTAGCAAAAAAAGACAAACTGCAATGCTGGAGTAAAGCAAAGTTTAGTTTTCTGGTTGCTGCAAGGCATTCTCCATTTTGCAGGTACTAAGCATATTCTAGAAGTTTTTAAGCTCTAAACTAGTACAAGTTAGATGTCAGCAGATGACATAAAATTATTTTTCAAGCATCAAGCAATGTTATTCTGGTTTTTTTTGAAGATAAAAGTTTTTCAGCATTCTTCTAAATACTATCAATTCTGTTGTCTCACTTCACCCACTGCAATGAGCAGTGACCTTACAGTAATCCTACATGTCCTAGATATTTTCATCTGCATAATAAAACCTTCTAAAGAAATACTCTTCCATTATAGTTGAATGATCTTTAGTCATGAAATCAAAATAATCCAAGTTTAATTTTTTTAAATTAGAGATTATTCAATCTTGAATTTCTGTAAACTATTCCAAAAAGTTGAAGATGATACATGTAACTGACCGCTGCTATCAAGTCAGAATTAGCTCTTATTTGAAATTACAACTTCATAAAAATAATGTGCTGGGCTGCCAGTATAATAAAATAAGTACTTCTGTGGAAAGGATAAGAATACATACACAATAGAAGAGAAAGAAAAAGAGAAGAGTGAGAGTGGGTGAGTCACTGGGAAAGCATTAGAGAACAGTTGCCGATACTGATAAAATATAAGCTAGATTTTTGCCTTGTAGAAAAAAACAGCAATATGACATTTAAGTTGCAGAGCACACATCAGTAAGAGCACACCATGGCCCTTACTCAGAGGCCTCCACTCAGTTGGGTCTCTCCTAAGCATATGCTTGATGACATAATATCTCTCACATGTAATCTGAAACCTAAACATGACAAGAACATAGAAAGGTGGGTAAGAGGGGAGGAAGTGATTGTTGATAAGTGGGAATGAATTTTCTTCTTAAATATCTATATGACAATTGTAAGTGGTTATATACAAGTGTGAAACAATATTCCATAACATGAGTAAATCTTCCAAAACTACATGATGTTGAGTTAGGTCTTTTTTTCTGTTTCTGCTAAGCTTCTTACTACTCTTGCTTCTGTCTTCCAGCTACTCCTGCATTCCTTATTAGAATCAATCTGAATGATGTATGCTCAACAGCTGAGGCATAAGCAGTATACACAAATATTGTTTGTATGACCTAAGAATAAAATGATAGAGATTCAGTAGGTATCTAATCTGAACTGACACCCTGCCAAGATGACAGAATTTGTATTTAACTGAAAATTTTTCATACCATCCATCTCCATTCCTATAGGAATCAGGTCTGTTGAAGTTTTATTACTTCCCTGGAACATGGGACAACTCATCAGTCAGACATGACTGGAAGATGAGCAACAGCAGAAAAAATGTTTTTTTTAAAGATGTACTGTTACATCTCATTCATCACAGTGATAATTCATGTAGGTATATGCTGTCTCACCAGACAAGTATTAACTTATTTATAACTTATAAATTCTAAATTTATCAACAGTTGTCTTGGCCTCCCAGAGTCTAGGCTATTTGCAGTTGAAGGCCACACCATATCCTGTTATTTGAAAACTTACTAGATCTGGATTTGCTTAAGTCTCTTTTCTGCTACATGACTTCCTAGTCATTAAACACTGACTGTCCTCACAATTTATGTAAGACACCTAATAAGAATCACAAAGGTAGAATAAATATTTATTTTAGCCTTAAGTCACTTTTCTAGAAAGTACAGGGATCAAGAACACCCCTGTGCATATTTATACTTGAAAGCATAAGTTAAGGAGAGAGGTTTAAGAAAGAGAATGAGTAGGGGACAGTTTCAATGCTCTTAAATTATATTTCCAGATAATTCAGACTTTTAAAGAAAAATTTATGGCTATAATTATTGATTATATGGAAACATATGAGAACAAGAAGTGAAAGTAACATACCCATTCCTTTCTTCTGAATAACAACCTTTAAAGGAGAAATATTCTCATAAAGATAGAAAGGAAGAAGGCACTGTATCTGCCATCTTTAGAATTTTTTTTTTCATTTACATAGATAATGAAGAACTGGTATTGAATTCTGACATACTCCCTGAGATACACCAGGGCATCATATCTCCTCCCCTGGCCTGCTGCATGCCAGAGGACCAGCATGAAAAATACAAATAGCTCTTCTTCCACCATAGTGAGATAAATTCTGCCTAGTTGTGCTTTAGGAGAGTATTATGATACTTCTATTAATAAAACTTTGGAGAGTTATTGATCCTAAATGTTCCATCAACACAAAGCTGATTATTACCATGAGAGTCAGCAGTGATGATTGCATTTATCCCATTTATGTCATAGAATGGCTTGGATTGGAAGGGTCCTTTAAAGACCATCTAGTCCACCTCCCTGCAACAAGGAGGGACATCTTCAACTAGATCATGTTGCTCAGAGCCCCATCGAACCTGACCTTGAATGTTTACAGGGATGAGGCGTCTACCATCTCTCTGGCCAACTCGTTCCAGTGTTTCACCACCCTTATCATAAAAAAAATGTCTTCCTTATATCTAGTACAAACCTGTTCACATCAAACATACTTCTTGATGTTTGTAAACAGACTGATGCATAATATTGTTGGATTGGGACATTTCACATTGAAATATTCATGATAAGTAACTAAAAGTTGCTGAGAGGAATCAAGAATTTAAGTAAGAAAGAAGTCCTGACCATTACCTGAAGATAATTAGGATAGTTTTTTGACATGCAGCAAGGTGATAGGAAGAATGCCCAAACCTGGAGTTGAGTGTTGTCCGAGTTTGTCACAATAATGTACAGAGCAAAACCAATTGAAAGTATTTTCTATGTTATCATAACCCAAAACCACAATTAG
This sequence comes from Antrostomus carolinensis, assembly GCF_000700745.2. Taxonomy (NCBI): domain Eukaryota; kingdom Metazoa; phylum Chordata; class Aves; order Caprimulgiformes; family Caprimulgidae; genus Antrostomus; species Antrostomus carolinensis. The sequence continues at coordinate 99,190 of NW_010329341.1, read as the reverse complement.
ATGGCGAAATATATGTTTTGACTGCCACTCCATTAAAAGAAAGCAAGAATATTATCATAATTTTATGGCGAGTAAAAACACTTTTTATCTATTTCTAATAATTTAACCAAAGTAATTTTTATAGTATCGTGTAATTAGAATAATTTTTCATGAGTCAAATTATGATAAATGTTCATTGTTATGACAGCTAGAAACACCTGAATATGTAATTTGTCATAGAACAGATAATAAGGTTCACTTCATGATATATTACGGAATTTGGAAAATCCCAGTAATGTCATTTAAGGGTAATGACACTGGAGGATGTACTCAAATCTGTACCAAGTATTTGTAATACAGATTTTAAAATGGTATTCTCTTTCACACTCTCACCAAGCATCTGAAACAGTGGGTTTGCTGTTGTAAGAATAATGCACAAAGTTATCAGAAACAATTCTTTCACTCCAGCACCTGAAACAGCCTTTGTGAGTAAGTTTCAGTAAGACGTCCACAGAGCTGAGAAAAATGTTAATTTTAAAAAACATGCTAAATTAGAAATGTAAAGATGATGAACAATTTTTCAGAAACCATTCCAAAGAGTTAGATCTGCTTTTTTCAAACTTTGTGTTTGAGGAAAAATGAGCATTATTTACATAGCACCCTGAATGTAGGTTTATCCTCTCCTTTTCAAATGCATATTTTCACATATCTTGTTTAGAACGTAAACTTTTGTATGAAAACTCTACAGATGTCAGTCCCTGGATGTTAAAGGTTCCTACAAAGCTTTACAATACAAAACTAGCTAATGTAGCCTGAACTATAAATGTCTGAAAACATGGGTAAATTGTCAGCATAACAAATGCAGTATTAACCCCTGCAGCAGAAACACATCACTATTTTATGCAGAGTTTTCATAATTCTATCTGGCAGTTGTTCAGAATTTCAAATGAAGTTAGATTGTTGTAGTCATGTTACATGCTTTCCCATGCATTCAACATTCAGGCCATGAAAAAGAGCAGATGCTTCCTCTAATAAATAATTCAGTGTGACAAAGAATGTACTGCAAGTCCACATAGTCTGGTTTATGCAAATGCTAATGGTCATGTGTTGCAATGTAGCATAATACAATAACTGGTTTAATAAACGATTCTTAGCTTAGCTGAACAAAATGCAATTACAAACTAGAAAGTAATTTCCAGGTTAAATATCCTCCCGTTTTTTCCGCTGTTTTCATGAACAACATTAAACAACAACAAAAAAGCCTTGTTTGAATACCAAGCTAGAGGAAAATGCCTATTTAAAATAAAAGCTATTATATTAAAAAGACAAAAAGATGTGAAAACTCAGCTCTATGGAAACAATACTTCTGAGAGCTGCTGATACTCTAATGCCTAAATTTTAAACACACACACACAAAAAGCAGATAGCTCAACATATGGGGCAAAGTTTGGTAAATTTAAAAAATCAAGATGAAAAATTAAGAATATAATATTATGCATTATTAAGCACGATAATAAAACAACTAATTAATCTTTATCAAAGTATTCAGATATCATTCCATAGCTGTAACTTCCTGTATGAAGGAAGGCCCATATGAAATTATTTTCATACATTTTCTCTAGTAGATAAAATAACTCATTGGAAACTGAGAAGTTTAGACCAGAAAATGT
>NW_010329341.1:50052-97512 GCF_000700745.2 Antrostomus carolinensis | reverse complement strand
GCGTCACAGTTTCAGGGGTGTCAGCTTCAAAGTTCAACACACAAAACAACACGAGGAAGGCTCTTCTGGTATCTACTGCAGCCAGAAGAAATAAATTGTTTTCCACTGATAAATACATGTGTATTTTTGTCAGGCTCTGGACTTCATTTGGTAACAGCCCAAAGATTTGAAGGTGGTCATGAAGGGACATTTTACACAATATCAGATTTTTATGTAATCAGACCTCTTCACTGAGGGGAAAAAAAAAAAAAAAAAATTAAAAAAAAAAGGAGGAGGGTTTTCTTGTTTATAAGAATCACAACAGTTTTCTACAAAGAGTGGTAGATCACGTGACTTACAGGGATCCTAATAGCATGTGACTAACAACTGATAAATTCATTTAGAGCATCACAAAAAATTATTTCAAAGTCACCATTAAATCACTTTCCCCAAGGTGTGAAATATGCACAGAAAGACTGAATGAGAATTTATAGTTTTACCTTTGGACCACACGGCAGTGAACTATTCATGCTTCTTCTCCCCAGCTGAAAGACCCATAGGCTTGGTCCAGCTCTTGAACTAGTTTTGTCTCCTACTCTACTAAAATTTACTAATCTTAGGTTTCCAATAGAAGCAGTGAACATGAAATAAAAATAATCCCTCATATTATAAGGGCCAAAACCATAGAAAATGACAGATATTTAGAAACTCTAAAATGGAGTCAGTATTTACTAGACAGTAAACGCAGGAAAAAAATAACACACTATGTTAAATAGACAAATTGAATTTTTCTCACATTTTATAGCTTCATTCCTATCAATTACCGTGTCAGCAAGTGAAAAATACATGGGTTGCTAGGGAGGGGAAGGAGGAATTGAATACACCTAAGTAGATCTGGAATCAAAACACTTAATCTGTGCGAACAGTAATTTTCACTATTAACATAAAGGAGAAAATAACCCTAGAACTGCAAATTGACTGGATTGGAGGGCAAATAATATCACTGAGATATTATAGAAGACATTTGCTTTGAAAATAAAGCTCTGCCACCAAAGTGTTTTATTCTATTACCTGTTTTTAATAATCTGTGCATTTTTAGAAAATATTCTGTATCTGCCCATGCATCTTGTTCTGAAGTCATGTAAATAATTTCACAAATTTGCACAATAGGAACCAATTACTTGATGCCATACACAATGGATTTAATAGAAGTTATAAATAAACATTTGTTATTTCAGAAGAATGTTTAGACATTTTCCAGTTTAATACTGAAGAAATAAAATTTTAATTCTGTTTGATATAAAAGTTGTTATTACAGCAGTGTAGGCCAAGACTCTCTTAAAAGAAACCTCTACTTGCTCTCACAGTAAAACAGAAAGAAGAAAATGTTTTTCCAAATATTAAAGTTATTGAAAGTCATACTACCAAAAATTAACAACTTTGTTGTGAATTATACCTTTATCTGCTACACAACTGAAAAGAAAATGAGATACAAAATCAACAGGAGAACAACATTTTGAAATTGTTCTTTAAAGGTCCCAGGATGCATGGAAAGTTTGTATAATATTTTAATTAGCCACTTTCTAATTAAATAGGATCAAATAACCTTTGGCTACAGTAATCACGGTGTTTCAGCAGTGTGAAAACTGAACCTAAAAGTAAGAGACAATCAGAGGGAAAGTAAATTCATACTTTAAGTTAGAATCAGTATTTAAGAACTGTAAAATAAATAATTCCATTACAATAGGAGATATATACACAATAGTAGTAGACGAATGTTAATACTATGTTGTCCATATCTCCTATGTTTTTAAAGAATCCATTAATTTCCTATTTTGAACCACAGTTCAGAACCATAGTTCTGAATAGGACACTATGAACTCTGATGTTCCCTGGCCAAAAATGTGCCAAGACCCACTAACATTTATAATGTGGATACTTAGCTTTATGGATACAAAAAGTTCCATCATCGAGTGCTATCATACTGTCTACATACCTGACAACTTTATGAGGACTGGCTCGGCCATGTTGAACTCAATTAGCTAAGACTGAAATATAAGGGCAATACATCAGCATATTTACCTAATTCACTACTCATCACTGAAGAGGAAACATTCAGCTAATAAATATGCTACTTCCTTATGGCTCTTTCAATAAGGAATCCCACTATTTTATGTTAAAGCTCTACTGCTTTAATTGTTACTATAATTATTTCTATGGTCTGATAATGTACACATTTATTGTAAATACTCAGCCTTATTTATTGCATAATGGAAACTGAGAATGTGGAGATTATATAAAATGAAGTTAATGAGAATTATAAGGGAACCAATGTCATATTGTAATGAAATTTTAACTTCAAAAACTTTCTACAGGTTCATTGCAAGACTCCAGTTTCAGAACAGCTACCACAGAATCATATGTCTATGAAGAATTCAGGACTCTTGCCCCAGATTTGCAGTCACACTAGTTGTATGCAATAATTTTACTACAGATATTCTCTTATTAATGCTGTGTGACCTTCCTTCATATGCAAACAAACTATTTTAGTGTTTCACACAAACAAGATGGTAAAAAGCAGACAAAACTCTTTGCTTGCTGATTCTATTGATGTAAATGCTTAAAGTTAACATACACTCAGGTAATTTGCAAACTCCAGATCCTTTCATAATTTCATTATTAGGAAACAAAGTTGGTCAGAAAAAGAAATCTGCTTATTCACAAAGCCTGCAAGTCATGTGGAACCACCTAAAACTGGAAAACAGGAAACACCTGGCAATAAATCTTTCTTTCTGGGTCAAAAATGAAATTCTAGCCACTTACAAGCCAAACTGTGGAGTGTCTGCAGTTCTTCTTTGTTCATACAGTCCAGATGAGATATAATTGTCCTTAGGAGAAATATGTCAAGAGAGCTATCCTTAAGAGGCAGCTCACAAATTGTTCATGTGTTTTACAATAGAATGTTATTACATTCAAAAGAAACAAAAAAAAGATACACTCAGTCTGTCCACTTTGGAAGTGGGCAGAGTGAAGTAAGGCCTTCTGCTTTGTCAGCTGTGTATCCTCTGTAAGTGCCCTGCTGTTTAATTTGCACACAAATTCAGCTCAAAAGCTAGATACGTAGGCAAACACATCCCTCTGCTACATGTCTCATGCTGGCTGGCTTCCAGTGGCTTCCTGTTCAACACTAAAGAGCAATCAATTCAACATCTTCAGAGATGTCCACACTTTCTCATTGCTACAGGGAGCACAAACACCCAGATGGGTCTCTGAATGAACTTCCTGCTGTCAATATTTTTTCATCACAAGGCAAAAACAATAACTCTATAAAACCAATCTGAATAAGGCAGAATTTAGGCACCTGTCCACATACAGATTACAATAGTTTATTCAAAAAGCTTTATATGTATATAGAACTTAAGTATCTGCTCAATATAAAGGCTTATTAGGGAGGAAGCTAGTGGGTTGTAAGTACTTAATTAGGTAGGCTAAAACACTGTATGAGAGCTATGGATTCAATTTTGCTAAATTCAAAATTAGGTAGAATTAAATGGGACTTAATATTGCCTAAAGATTTTAATTCCTCTCTCCTTTTTCCACAGTATAAAATGTTGTGAATCAAAAATTAGGATGCTATAAAATTATAGCACCTGCAAAGATAATATAGTCAACTTGATACTGTCAATTTATTAATTTATCACAATGTCTTCACACTTATATTCTTCATGTTGAAAAACTGCAAAATGCCTGGTGGGCTGTTCTGGTTATATGGAGAGACATTTATAACATTTTTTAAAAAGCTACCTCCTTCTTTTTCCAAAATAACACAACTATTCCCTATATTATTAGTAGTATTACTGTTATTTCTATTTATTATACTAAGATTTTATGGATCAGAACTGCTTATTGCTTCTGGAAAGTGAATAGAGCATTTGCATTTACAGCAATACAAATTATTAACATCATTCTAGGCAGAAAAACATAAAACACGATATTCCTTATTGCCCAGCTGAATTGCCCTTCTGAGATGTCTTAAAGTGAAAAGACATATTTGATTAGAATTGGCAGATCACATTTTCTATCGATAAACAAATCCAAAATACCTTATAATGAAAACATGCAACAATGTTGTCTTACATATTTTCCTTTGATATCTCAAATATGGACTCTCCTTACCTTCAGTTTCATCTTATTTAACTTCCAGTTCATGAGTTCATCTTAAATATGAATTATTAATGGCAGAAAAAAACATAGCAATCAGTTTCAGATTTTAGGAAACTTACCCTTCTCTGGAGATATTCGGAACCCACCTGAATGCAATCCTGTGAAATCTGCTCTATGTGTACCTGCTTTGGCAGGAGGGTTGGACTAGATGAATTTCAGAGGTCCCTTCCAACCCCTACCATTCTGTTGTTCCATGTGGTTCTATGGGTATGGATGTTTGTGCACGCATAAGTGTTTTCTGATAAAGTTCTGCATGCATTGAAGCCCAAATGGGATTAAGCACATTGATGATTATGATTAAGTAGGCTTAAATAATTCGTTGAATCAGTGTTTATCTCATTTTCAGACTCAGTATAATGAGTATTGGTAATAAAAGTTTTCAGTAAAATACAACAGCCAGACTTGACATTAAATCCAAGACACAATTTCTTTTGTACAGCAATAGAGGATTCATAGCTAGAGACATTCTTTTTAAATGTTTAGTTGTCAGTCAGGTCTTTTCTTCAGAAAGAAATTAGGTTCTACCAATTTTACAGACTTCTCCATGGACTTACTCTAAGAAGCCATGAATTTCCCCACTACTGAAAACAAGTTTAAAAAAAAAAATCATCCCTCACGGTTTTCAGTATCAGCTTGTCAGTGGTTCTCAAAGACATTTGTACTACCATTATATAAATATATATATATATAAAAGTAAAACCCAAAAGGGAAAAAAGTCGCTATGCTCAAAAAAGTCCCAAAATATCAAGTGCCTTTAAACAGCCCTTCACAGAACTGCAACCTTACCACAGCATGACTTAATGGCTAATCCATATAGTAAAACCATGTAGTAATCACAGTAATCGTCACCCAACTGATCTCTTAAATCCAGATATCTCAAATACCAGTCTTTTTGTCCGCAAACTTTTTCCCCTGTTACTATAACAGCAAAAACGAATACTAGTCATGTATGATGGCTTTTTTTTTCCCCACAAAATGTAACACTGAACAGTAAACCCCATTTGGTCAGACTAACCAGGAACTTCTACATAAGTTTTCAAGTTTTAATATACTGCTTTAATATTTCTGTTATGAAGCAGTTGAAATTCAAACATGAAGTTTTTAATACAAAGTTTAACTTCTTTCATGTACAAAACTATTTGCTATCCATTTGCTGTGCAATTCAAATTGATTTTTTTTTCCATTTTCCCATAATTTGTCAGGCAGTATTGAAAGCAAAAAACAGTCCCTGAAAATGTCTTCTGGTAACCACTAAATTTCAAACCACAAAATAACAAAATGTAACATACTTATACTATTTAAGATCATCTCAGTTGATCGCTGTGCCATATTTCAATTAGGAATGTGACAGTGTTCAACATTAATTTCTGCATAAATCTGAATATCTTTAATAGTAATTAAAGTTCATCTTGAAAAGCAGTATGATCATCAATATTTCAGATTATTTCTGACATATATCAACAACTACAGTATTGTTTGACACCTCTCTTTGTCTCATCCCATTTAATTTTGCTGTTTCAAGATCGCACCAATAGACAACACAGACCAGCAGTGCCCAGATTTACACAGTGCTGGACAGGGATAGCAATACTTTCACAACAGTAATTTACAAACAAGAAAAGTGAGTCAGTCTTACATTTTTAAAGAAGTTAGCTCATCTGAGGTCACATATCTAGAATTGTAAAGAGAATTATAGAATGTAGACATCTATATAATTAGAACTATATGCAAGAGATCTCTGGAAGTCATCTTATCTAAACTTTCAGCCAAAGCAGAGCTATCTTAACCATTAGGATGCTCTGGGCCTTGTCCAGTCAATTCTGAAAATACACAAGAATAAATGGATTATAACATGTCTGGTCATATTACATACCTATGTAGTGGTGTGTCTAGATTGTACGACTAGTACAGTAAAAATGCATTTGTCACAAGACATCTGAAGTAATGGGCAACTGTAAATTTACATTAAGAAGCTACATACTATATGCAAGAACAAAACGCTCACCTTCATTCTTTAAAACACAATCAGAAAACATAGCATAGCACTAAAATAAAACACTTTTTTTTTTTTCAATATACTTATTTGCCATCACTGTATGTACCCATACACCAGGGTATAATCATCACCTGCTGATTCTTTCTAGGCAGAATACATATTGCACTTTTCAGTAGCTGCTTCAGTGTGTGGGTGGCATGTTCCCGAAATTACCAATAAAACTCCAGCTTACTGCAGAAGAGACAAGATTACAAATTAAGTTTAACAGAAATATGTTTTCATTAGTAATATAGCTCTCCATGTCAACCACATTTAAGTAAACTCATCCTTTAATCTACTAAATTAAGAGGAGAAAAAAAATCATTTTTCACTGAAGTTCAGAAACTATAGGAAAATATTATAGATAATATAACATTCTTACTCTGGCTATTCATGTTTCAAGTATACTGTATGCCAAAATCTTCCTGGATAACAGTCATCTTTCCTGGAAAAGAATTCTCTCTTTACCATGTCTATATCAGCACCTGTCAAATCAGTGCATCAACAAACAAGGTAACAGGTTTCCTCCCCTGTAACATATAAATTAGATAATGTCACAAGGCTTTCTATTTCTAATTTTGGTGAACTTCAACATCATGTAATATTAGCCAAATCTGTTTCTTTACCAGTCTATTTTGAAATGTACTCCCACTGAACGCACTGAGAGGTAAAGTTGTTAAGTTGAAGAACAACACCATTTCTTGAGTTTAAGTTGTTAAAATAATTTAGCCAAGAGTGTTAAAAATATACTCTTGGTTTTTCACTGTTTTTATTAAAGAGCAAAGAATAAGTACTCCCTTTTTTATACTCCCTCCTCTGCGCCTCAGCCATTCAAAAAGTTACTATAACACTCACACTGAGCTTAAAATCTACAAAAATTTTTAGAGGCAACTGAAAATAGGAGTTCCTGGAATAATATGTTAAAATGAAAATAAATAACAAATTTACTAATATTAAAATTCTCCAGAAAGAGACAACATAGAGTCATGCTGTCTCTCTCCAGAGAGTATCAGTACAGAGATTTTTTTTTAGGAAGAGACTACATGAAAACTGAGTTACCTCCTTATTTAATTTCCACATTTGTCTCTCATGTATCCAGAACTGTCTCTCCAAGTGTAAACATAATTGCAACACAATAATTTCCAATGCCAGCCTTTCTGTAGAATAACCTTAACCTGATTCTACAATACAAACACAATCCAAAATTCCTTCCCATTAAAAATTGCTTTTTAAAATTATATAAAAGGAAGATTATATATGATGATGATCTTCTGGAAGTTGGACATGAAATACATAACTATTAACTGATGCATCAAACTCCAAGCTCTAAAGATTCCTATCATGGTCTATACTGATAAGGAAACAGCATTATATACAGTTTATCTCCTAAAAATGTAGTTAGGAGTCCACTACCTCTTCTCTCTCTCTAAATAAAAGACATTTTGTGGGAAATTTCTCTCCCACAGGAGAATCTGTGACAAAGTTGCTAGAGTTCCTACCTCTAGGAATCCTGGAGCTGTATAAGCAGAAGGCAGATCAGCCCTAAAAGTAAATGTGAAGGTCTCCCAAAAGTTCAGTGCTTCTAAAAAGATGAAAACCTGACATTAAGCTCAGAAACATAGTGCTGCTCTACATATTTAAGCAAACTTTCCATATCTGTCTATATTTTTGTAAATAGCCTTGTTTCCTGGCAACAGGAAAATGTGTACTTATGGCTTTTAAATTGAACTTCAGGTTTTCTGTAGCGACTGCACTGCTCTCTTTACAGATATTACTTTCATTTTTTAATAGTTGGACAAATGTGGTGTTCCTGGTCAGCCATCATGTCAAACATAGGGAATAACTGTCAGGATTTTTAAGTTACACATACAACACTTAATTCAGGTGATAGGAGGCTGCTGGATCAGCTTGACTGCACTAAATGGGACATAGCTAAACCTACCTTATCTCACAATTATTGTATATCACAATTGGGAATATATGCTGGCATGGTTGTCAAGATTAAGGTGTGCAAACTGTTTGCTTTAAACTGATAATACTGCTTTGATCACACAGGACTCTGCACCACCTATCTCTGTCATTGCAGACAGTCCGGTATTTATTTCTGTACATCAGGCTCTGTTTGTCCCTTAGTAGAGAAATATTCAAAGCACACTATCTCTGAAAAACAAAATGGAATGAAAACTGTAGTTTCATATATTTGGAGCGTGCTGCTTTATTGCAAAGAAAACATGAGTATGTATGTGGTTTAATTAACTTACACTGGACAACAGAAGATTAAGGGTAAGAAACAATTCTATTACTGGCACACAGGACTACTCTACACTTACTTACCACGGTCCTTACCCCTTCTTTACCTTGCACCCCTTAACCAATCAATAAAGTAAACAAATGCCGTTACCAAAGTGGCATTTGTTCAAATTGCTTCTTACTACTTTACCAAAAACTTATGTTCAGGCAAACTTACAGAGAGAGGAGCTATCGCTTGTTCCGTCATCAAAGTTTCTGCAACAAGGAGACTTTATGAGAAAAATGGCTGGAGTATTCCAGTACCTTTACCTCCTGACCTGAGCAGCTTAATACCCATTTCACACTTGAATGTAATGAGAGTGTAGAAGTTAAGGTTATGCCTTCCCCGTAAGGTAGGATTGAGAACCAGGAGTAGAAAAGGAACAGCACTTTGCATAGTCCAGGTCCTGCTGTTCCCAGTGTTGTTCCTGTACTTTGGTAGCACAGACCTGGACCATTATAAAACACACAAAGACAGATTTTTACAAACTCTATATGTTCTTGTAGCATGTAGCATTGGGAACCTTCAGGAAAGGATCTTGTGGTTTAATACTCTGTCTATAGCAATGCCAGCCAAGACTTGCAGATGAAATATGTTCACACACCTATATGGAGAACCAGTATATGAAGTGCATGCAAAGCAATTTAGCACATCAGTAAGTGTTCCTTCTTGGAATTGCTCTTCTTTTCTGCAATAACAGGTCAAATAGAAACCAGATTTCATATCAGCATCCAGTTTATGTATTTTATCACCTTTATCACCATCTGTCACAGCGCCGACTGCATCAACAGGTCTTAAAGTCCCTAAACAGCCTCATCTGGTGCCCCTACCCACACTTGTGCCCACAGGCCCAGCAGTCCCATTTCAGCTCAGCCCTGGGCCCTCAGTTCCTGCCCAAGACAGGCTGTGGAAGTGTCCATCTCCCCACACACTTCTATGCCCATGCCCGGCCCAGGACTCCAATAATGTGGACCCTGACTTGCAGACTGACTTTCCAGATTCACTCCAGACCTGTCTTAACACCATGGACATCCTGGTGATTGGCTCTTGATTCCTGATTAATCTCACCAGGCCTGATCCTGATCCCAACTTGTGGGCTGACTTTCTGGCTTGATATTGGACCTGCCCCAGCATCATCAACTTGCCTGATGTGTTGCACTCAGGGCTGCTCCCTCAGCCTGCCCTGCTCCCTCACAGGGGCAGTGGGACAAGCCATAGCTGGTGAGGACCTGCCCTGGCACCTTGGGGAACATCTGTGGCTCCTGATGCCCTTGCCCCTAGGGAGTCACCTCAGTGCACCCTGATAATATGCACATACTAAAACATTTTCCTTTGAATAACGCAGCATATTCCAAATGTGTTAAACTAGTTTTCATTCTAACTTATCTTTTAACCAATGTGCACTGAATGTTTCTCTGTCAAGGAGCGCATTGTGGTGTAGCTCATCTGTATACATATAAGAAAACTCAGAAAACTCAGGTTTTGATTGTGCTAGGGCAACTTGGGACCATCTTTTTTATCTCAGCATCTCTCAAAGTTCTCTTAAGGACTTTGTCTTGATGTTAGTTTGCATTAAAACAAGGTAGATCAAAATGCCCCTAAACTTTTGTGAACTATCTAGATAGAAGCACACCGCCTTTCTTGAGAATTTGTGATCTTTCCACCCCTATAAAACATGTCACTTCCTTATTGGATGAGGTTTCTTCCAGAATACGGTGGAAACAGCTAGCTACGTTTTGGGGGATTGTTTAATTTTCAATATAGACTGGTAGAAGTGCCTGTCTTGCACAAAAATAATAGATAAATTAGAGCACTCACAGGAGATTTGATTAAGTTCCAGGGATGGATTTTTTTCTGTTTTAGAGATCCACATCCACAGGCTCTATCTATTACTAGATTATAAGCTTGTCTGATATGGGGGATATGGCGGTACTTTCAAACCTTTTACTATGCTGAAAAAAAGTTTGATACGAGTTGAAATTTGACCAGATGAAAAAGCAGCACCCAAAAATGACCATAGCTCTGTAGTCTTCTGCTTATGGCACTCCACATAAACTGTTGTAAACATATACAAACATAGCAAGGACCAGAATCCAAACTCCCTTTACCAAAAATATGAAGAGATGAATCCTTACTCAACCTAAATTTGCTGTTGTTGCTTTTGTGAGGACAGAAACTTAACTCCGTTCACTGACTAACCAAAGGCAATTTGGAATAGCAAAGTGCCTGAACCAAAACAAGAGAACAAGGACAGATAGACTGGCATGGAGAAGATATGCACTGGAAAGGAGCAGATTGGGATGAGAAGCTTGTTGAAACTCAGCCTGGGAAGAAAAATCAGCTGAAGGTTTGATATCAGAGGAGTCGGTCTCCCACTACAACCACAGATGTGATACAAGTTGAAAAAAAAGGACTTGTGGCACATGTACTTGATAAGTGAAGGTCTGACCACTAGCACAGCTGTAGCTGTGATCTACAGTTACATTGTCACTGTCACTACAATTTACAAACTGCAAACTATGTGTTTACGATCTGACTCTGGCTAGCACTTCAGCAGGTTTGCAGTCAAGATCAGTCACTGCCCTGAAGCCTCTTCACTGCTATCATTATCTGTGCTGTGATTCCTCCAAGAAGAGCATAAACAAACATGTAGTGTCAACCCAATTATCTGCAGAACTCTGTCCTGGCAGCCTGTGTTTCTTTGGAAACACTCATAACTGTAACTGCCTTTGTACATATGAAGTTGATAATGCTATTTCTACCTCTGAACTTTCCCACTTTGTATTTAGCTGAATTACCAATCTCTTGACTAATTCCTCATTTAAGATGGTCAATAATAATAACACTACAATGCTTCCAGCTTTTTTATCACTAGCAGGCATTGCTAAAAAATATTTTTAAGGATCATATCTCAGTTTTCTTTCCAGTACTTACCTACAGCACAGAGAGATATCTCCAGCTAAATATTATACTTTGTCACATAATTCCTATTTTTGTGGCTACTCTGAAATAAAGCTATATATGCAATATCATATTATTTTACTCTGGCTCATGGACAGGAAAAATGTTCATTAGTATCAGATTTTTGATGGCAAGAAACACAACCACTAAAACATTAAAAATCTTGGTAGTTATTGTAGGAAGATTTTTCCAAGAGGGGCTAGTACTATCATACCATCAAAGCCTTGTCTCAGTTTAACAGACATGTCATTGAAGAGTAAACTGTTTCCAATGAAGCCTGAAATGCTAGAATTTGAGAGTGTTGTAGAAGCACTTTTGGGGTTTTAAATATTTGAAATTTTTCAAAACTGATTTTGTTGTGCTGATATTTAAGATATTAGAAATTATAGAACCTGTAGAGGATAGTTATTCAGTTATATAGGTGGAAAAAAACAGTTTTTCTTTTGTACTGACTGACAGCCAGAAAATACAGAATCTGGAATTTCCTAAGAAAGTTTTTTTCAGATATAAAATACTCATTTGTGGAAATAAATATTTTTCACAAAAATGTGCATCAGTTTTGCCAAGGATAGAATTTCTGCCCAAAAAGAAAGACTAATTTCAGAAAAAAGGAATAGCCCAACATTAAGCATAAATCATAACCTACAAATGGAATTCACTCTCTGCTAAAATAAGAAGAGACATTTAAATTTCTGTCTCTCAAAATCCAGCTGGGTATCCTTGCTGTCTGGCATTTTTTGGTGGGGTGGGGGCGAAACTGGTTGTTAGTTCCATTCTGATGTAGCATCGGACACTTCCTAAAACCTTGAAATTTTTACAAGACACAGATTTTTCCATCAGGCTCTTCCAGGACTTCACCTACTGTGAGACTGTAAAAAAGCTGCCTATTCTGAGAATACCTGCTGCATTAGGTTTTAAATTATATCTGCAGAACAATTTACACAGAACTTTCTATGACAGCCCTTTCTAAAATGACACTTCCCAGCACAGTACAGACAGAAATTACATACTGCATGTCAGAAGTACCTCCAGCCAAGCCTTTTTCCATAATTGTAATAAAGAAATCAAGTTTGTCTAGGAGATAACCACTCTTTTCTTTGGCATATTGAAAGTGGTTAGCTCATTAGGTCACAGGCAGGCACTGTAATAGTTTCAACTAAAATTCACTTTCAATTTATCATTGCACCTCTGACTGTTTATATAAACCAAGAATCAATCTTTATGTTTGTTCTCCTTTGATGTGTAAACATAGTATATTTATATAACTGTAAAATCTATTTTTAACTAGAAGTGAACTGGAAAAATGAATTCATCATTTGTGTTAAGAGTAATTGATAGACCCTTTTCCCTATTTTGGGATCTTTAGTGGAGTATGGATTTTAAGACATGATGTCAAGTACTCTTATTTCTTCAAGATGAAGTCTGTATTTTCTAATATGCTAGTGAACTGACATGAGTATCATAAACACATTTTTGTACTTTCACCTAAAACATCCTGTTGCAGATTATATCTATCATAATTTGTCAGACCAATTCAAGATATTGGTCTTAATCTAAACATTGAAATAAATAATTTTTGTTGTCGATCCCTTAGAACACGATGTTCTCTGCTGCATTCTGAAGTAAATGTGAATGATCTAACAGATTAGCTGACGACTTGAAAGATTGCATACAGTGATGACAACACTTTATAAACTGAATTTACTGGTTTATCATTTGAAGACTTTTCACTACTTAATTTCTTTCCTTTCTTCCATAAAAAGAAAAATAGAAAAAAAATCAAAACTATCTCTGCTTTGATTTTCATGGAAAGAAACAATCTAGAAAGAAAATCTGTCTTTTCATGAATTAACCTAGTAGAAATATATTCTTTTTTGTACCCACAATTAAAAATCTTATTAGTTCTCAGAGCAAGAAAGGTGAGATATTGTAAGGCTGATTTTTAAATTTAAGTACAATGATAAGTGTCACTGTCTTAAAACTTACATCATTCGTGAAATTAATCTCTCCTTATAAAAAGAAAAGAGATATCAACTAACCAAACTAATTTTATTCTATTTTCCAAATGCATCTCTCAATTTTATAACACACTTTACATATATCTTACATTTTAAAAAAAGACTGAAAAAAAAAGTTTTTTTAAAATTAAGAAGTGACTCCAAAATGGCATATATGTTAATCAAAGGAATGTTTAAAAATAACTAAGCTATTGGTGATACATATTTAAGTAAGAAAAATTCCCCTTAAGAAATATTTTTTGAAACAAATTCTTAAAAATGAGGAATTAGTAACCATAGCATTCTTATTGTAAATCAAGATAATTCTGACAGCTCTGTACCTTGCCAAATGCCTAAAATGATAGATAGAAAGTGAAGTAGAAAACAGCTACTGAAAGGAGAAAGGAATATAAAAGCTCCTTCTAAAAAGATAGGGCAGTACTCATTGTTATTCAAGCACATAAGTTGCCATATCCTGTTTCTATTGACTGCAGTGGAAGCTTTAGCATTGACTTTAAACAGGTGCAAGTCCCACGAGACTCAAGGGAATAAAACGTACAGTCACGGTATGAAAGCAACAGTGTATAAAGTGTGGTGAGACAGGATATGTAATTCCAATCTGGTAGACAAGAATCTGACAAAGCTATTTAAATGCAGTGCCAAGTAAGGATGCAACTGAAAAAACAGACATTTCTAAGCAGAAGTTTGGCAGGCCTCCATTCAATGCTACAAGAAAAGCACAGGAAAAATGTTACAGAAATGTGAGTGCTAAGTTATAGTGGGGGGAGAAAACAAGGGAGACCCAGAAGCAGCAATAAGCGTCATCCTGTTCTGTAGCAATACAATATCACTTGTTGAGGACACAGCTGCTGGCATGCCTTGGTAGATGATGCAGACTGGTCTACTCTGAGAATTGGGACTTAGACCCAAGTATATTACCCATTTTTATTTATTCTCCTCTGTATTATCACAAGCATTGAAAATGTTTGGGGACTTTTTTTTTAATTTACATAATCTTCAAAGAGGTCTTATACTATACTCTTACGTCAGTTGAGTTATGCATGATGTTCTCAATTAATTCTATAAAGAAAGTAGCTGAGATATCATTATATTAATTAGAAGTTGTTAAATATAGAGTACTTATCCCAAAGGAAACTATGTGACTTCAAAATTTATTTACAGACTGGATCAGAAGAGAAAGCTGTGCAATACAAAAACTGTCTAAAATGGGGGTAATAAGCATCAAACATTCTCAATATTAAACTCATCTAGAAGATTATTACAGCAGGATGACCAAACACTCACATTTAATTTTAAAGCCTGATTTTAAGGTAAAAACAAAGACTAAAGGTAAAAACTATGAAGGAAACAAGGCAAGACTAGAAATTAATGTAGGAGTTAAGACAGAGAAGAGATTAAGCAGCTCTTCTGTAGTTAATGTTTTATGATGAAAAGGTAAACAATACCTGTGCAAGCATAGGAAATCCAAGGTTCCTGCATCCATTACAAGGTGTCAATGCCTCCCACAAACCTGAAGGACCACAAGTATTTTCACCTGCATCATCATCTTCCTCCTCTCTTGATGATAAACATGTTGAAGAAGGTCTCTGCGCATAAAGAAACAGCACTTTCAAATTAAAGACAGCAATATATTGTAAAGAAACATTTTATTTAAAAGAACTTCAAGGATACCCATTTATAAATTATAAAAGATAAACTATTTTAATAGAAAGTAACTACTCAACTGCCAATCTGCTGTATGAAAATCACAATTCTAAGGAAGGTATATATTGACAGTTTCCATTTATGTTATTTTGCTACACAGGATAGTCGACTTCAACTGCATGAACTGTAGTTGCAACTTTTATTGATTTCTGGAGAAGGAGGCAAGTTAAGCCAGTAATGAATGATTTTTAAAATCTTATGTTAAAAAAAAAATTATGAGAACAACAACAAAAAAGTAGATTTTACTCACACCTTAATTCTTTGTCCATATTTAAATTGGAATATGTAATAGCTGTTCTAGCCTGCTTGACATTTTTTTGTGCAAGCTACCTGATATTCAGATACTAAATGGTGTCTTTAGTAATGCTTGTCTTAAACAATCTTTCAGAAGTTGCTGGATTTTTGCCTGACCAACATAATGCTGTTTGAGACAAAGGCCCGCCACATATATTAATGTGGTAACATTAGCTCTAAAGCACTGCTATGAGTAACCACTTAACTGCAGATTATTTTAGCCAATAGAATAAAGAAACACATGGAGTCTGCTGCAAGAAAGGGAATGCAGAAGTAAAGGAAAAGTAAGGGGCAAAAAGAAGCGGAGAAGCAGCAGCAGTTCTGAAGATGTACACAAACTGATGGATACTGTAAGAGAAGCAAAGGCACCGCACAGACAGGTACTAACTCAAATTGTGTAACATCTGAGAATCACTTAATTTTTGACTCTTGTGCTAACTTCTTATACACAGGCTTGGGAAGGAGCGGCTGGAACATTGCCCAGCAGAAAAGGACGTGGGGGTGTTGGTCAACAGCCGGCTGAACATGAGCCAGCAGTGTGCCCAGGTGGCCAAGGCAGCCAATGGCATCAAAGAGTGTGGCCAGCAGGAGTAGGGAAGTGCTTGTGACCCTGTACTCAGCACTGGTGAGGCCACACCTAGAGTACTGTGTTCAGCTTTGGGCCCCTCACTACAAGAAGGACAATGAGTTGCTGGAACATGTGCAAAGAAGGTTTAATGAAGCTGGTGATGGGCCTGGAGAACAAGTCTTATGAGAAGCAGCTGAGGAAACTGGGATTGTTTAGTCTGGAGAAGATGCTGAGGGGAGCCCTTATTGCTCTCTACAACTACCTGGAAGGAGGTTGTAGTGAGGTGGGTGTTGGTCTGTTCTCCCAAATAACAAGTGATAGGACAAGAGGGAACAGCCTTAAGTTGTGCCAGGGGAGGTTTACTTTTTATTTTAGAAGTCAATTCCTAAAACATTCTTAGCATGATATTTCAGGAGGTTAGTTTGACAATCAAGTGGTACCACAGAATGTGTTTCCATAGCAACCAATATTCTTACACAGATTATTTAAAGGATTGGGTTAACTGCAGAGGGGTTATACAGGACTATTATTGCTATGTATTTGCACAGACAAAGGAAGCAGACTACAGATCCTTCTCTTCTATTTATTATGTCATCTTCCATGGTGGTTGCACTACATTTATACTTTAAACCTCTGACTTGTTGTACCAGAGAATGAAGTGCTTCTTGCCCCCTGGAGCAAAAAGCAAAGAACTGCAGGAAAACAGGTAACACACATTTGCTGTGACCTTACAAACCAATATAAGTGAATGAAGACAAAAGTCACACAAAAAAGTCTAGCCAATGCATTTCCTAAACGTAAAAAATACACACATGTAATATCAGCAAGAAATTTTTAACAGAACTAAAGGAAGATGAATAATGAAATTCAATACATTTGACTCATTCAAGGGAGAACGTGTGAGTATTTAGCCATTACAGGAACAGAGTAGAAAAAAGTCATAGCAAAAATGTTACCGAATAATGGAAAAAATACACAAGCAGAATGAAAGAGAGTTGTATTATTTCCATTAGATTGATTTTATATAAATAGCCTAAGATAGAGTGGAGATCACACAAATTTAAATTAATGTTGTCAATATGAATTAGAAGAAGCAGGACATATTATATAGGCAGATCTCCTGCTGATTCAAAAAAGGACCAGTTGATGTCAGAGTTGATTAGACACACTATTGGAATAAATTGACTAGTCCTCTTATACAACAAGACAATCCAGGTATGAATTACATGATACAGACTAATTCACAGACTACTGCAGACTAGAGTTGGCTCTTTTTATACTTAATGACTGATTTCTGTCTTCTTGCCCAGATTCTTGCTACTAATAAAGCACTAAGAAGGAAGCATTAAGAGAAATGTCTGTGAAGGGTCAAGAAATAGTTCATGTTATCACCTTTCTCACCCACTCCTGCTGCCAGAAGCCCAGTTCTTCCCAGACAACAAGCACCAAGAGGTAAGTGGGAGCTGATGCAGGAAGAGAACTGTATTTGCAAATCTGCAATCAATCCATAGACCTCAGACTGTCACACAAGCCCATAAAACTCCCAACTCAGATCACCCACTTTCCTGCTATTCTCTCTCAGCCATCATTCCTTTCCCAGAACTCCTTAATTTAATTTTGCCTCCTCAGAGTTCCTTTGGACATGAAAATCTAATTCTGCATGTGCTGCTGGGAAGCCTTGAAATAGCCCTGTGGGGAGAGTTTTAGTGAAACTAAAGTTATTTATGCCCACTTCTCAAAAAAAAGAAATAAATAAATAGAGAGAAAGAAATTTCTGTCACCTAAAGGAAAATAGACACAATTGAGAACCTTTTATTCATGCCAGGTTGGAGACCAAAAAGAAAATGTAGATGTAGTTAGAATATACCACTTAGATCATAGTTGCTCAATTAATTGAATTTGACATTCTGAAGTGGTGAAGTCAAACTATAACACTAAGCTTCAAAAAGGCCAACTCTGCCTAAGCTAGAAGACACATGAGTATAAGCATCATATATCCTCAAGCAAAACAGACAGAAAACCTTAAAAGGTAATAGATATCATGTGCAAAAAAGGAAAAATTGTTAGGGAAACCACAAGACATTGATACAGAATAAAATATTTCATAAAAGTTCTGTTTTTTACTGGAACACTGAACTAAGTATTAAAAATTGCTTATAGCAGTAAGAGACTAACAATATAATTCCCATATACATAAAAAAGAAAGAATAATAATATAGTAATAAAGGAGTAGTAAGATCTAGCATAAGGACATTTGACCATTACAATTAGTGGCAAGTTTTCCTCAGACTCTACTGAGCCTGACACATTGCCTCTGATTTTCACATCTGATGAGCATGTACACTATACTTTTGAAAATTTAAGTATGGAGGTCTTCCTCTTTGTGTCTGTCTACACAAAAGGCAAAATTTGCCCAGTAGAACATTAGAGTGAAGGATACTTTATTCTGTAAACAGTCTATTTATTCCCCCAGTATATGTACGTACATCAGATTTGCTGTCACAATAACTTATATTTATCATAATAACTCCTAACACAATAATTCTCTCCTGATCTAAGAGAGTAATCCAGTATTCAGCAACAGACAGAATGATGAGTACAGACAAAAAAACCTAGAAAAATTCTGTTCCACTCTTAAAAGTCAACAGGAAAAGAAAAATAGAGTACCTTTAAATCTTGCCTAGTTCACAGCTCAAGAAGCTTTATGCTATATATAAAACATACATAAAGTTTTGGCCTTCCTTTTTATAGATGTCAATGATTTCCTGACTACCATATGGCCCCATTATCTAGACATGCTTTCTTTATGAATACAAGTCATACAAACCCCCTTATTTCCTTTTACTCCCTCTGTTTCTCGTTGTCTAATATTCTAATTTTACATTATACTAAGAACTAAGATAAGGAAACCGTTCCTGAGTATCCTCTATAAATTAGGATGAGCAGGTTGCTCTCTGCTGCTGCTGTTGCCAGCAGCTGTGGCAGCCAAGCCAGGGACAGCAGAGCTGGGATAGTGTTCCTGTGCTCTCAGCACTCCCCCTGCTGCTGCCCAGGCTGCTCCCAGAGGAAAACGCCTGATAGATGCAGAATAAGAAAAAGCAGCCTTGGGGCACGAAATGTAACACCACTTGTTACCATTTTTCCACAGCAGGACCCCTACATTAACCCAATGTACCTTTCTGGGATTCATTAAGGATCCTGACAAGGAGAATCCCTGTGTACAAGACACATGCTATGTCTTACAGATGAACGACAGTGAAACGTTTTGGTGGCCTGGGCACACCTTTCCCACATGCCTCAATGCAGCCTTCTCCCTGCTTAGTGTTTTTCCATTTCCCATCCTAATTATCTTGTCCTTCACCTTTGGTTGCAGATGAGCAGTGTTTCTTTAACAAATATGTTCCTAGCTTACATTTCTTTCATCATTTCATTTGCTATGACCCTGGTTAGTGTGATTGTGCCTCCTTTAATCAGCAATGGAATACCAGGAGAACAAGGATTGTATGTACCTAAGGCAGCTGAACAATGGAGAAGTGTATTCTATACCTGCCTCTGCCATAGTCTCTGTGGGATGCTGGGCATGTCATTTAAACTTCTCCAAGACGGTCACTTAGTTTGTATTCCTTCCTGGCTAGATTGAAATTATGAAAGCAAGTTTGCAGAAGTACCAAGCTACATGAGGAAGAAGCATGAGACACACTGTGACCATTTTCAGTGGTATGTGAGACTAAGTGCTCTGAAAATCCAAGCTCTAGCCATCCCAGAGAGGGAGAATCTTGACCTCTACACCAGTACACATCAGTCAAGCTGCATGTGATACTATTTACTGACTGGGGCTCCATAAAAAAAAACAAACAAACAAAACCCACCACTTTTCTGAAGCAGCCACATGCTCTGAGCTCAAGCACAAGTAACATCTGAATCTGGTAAGAAATTACTGTAACTTGGAGGCAGCAGAGTCATGATAACTGACTATATATAACAACAGTAAAATGTATCAACTTTAGGCAAACATGATTAATTCACATACGTGATGATAAGTACATGAATTTGTAGTTACTGCCCCTCAGTGGGCAAGTGCTGTTGACACCTATCATAATGAGCACCCCAGAAATTAACCATTCTGTCTTCAGAGCAGGAACTGATAGTATGCAGTAAATTCATCTTAGAACTAGATAGCAAGCACAATGTACACCAAATAAGATCAAAATTATAAGTAATAATTAGATTATAAAATGAAAGAGTACATCTAAATGCGTGTTCAAAGCAGGGCCATCATTTCAATTTTTTCTAATTCATCCTTGCATGTAACAAATAGTTACAATTAAGACAGTTCTGAATCTTTGCACTACTCTTGTGAAAGGATGCATAAATACATATGATACAAAAGTTTTACGATTTAAAAACCTAACAAGCTATTAATTAATCAGGAAATACCAGGACATAAACTAAAAAGGATACTTTTTCTTCCATCCATAAAGGAATTAGTGTTTTTCAAGACTTAAGATAGCTTTTCATTTGCTAACAAACAACCATAAAAGAAAAATGGGCTCATCAGTGGAGTGTCATCTATTCTTAAAAAGGTTGATCTTGGCTAATTGATCTTTCACTAAACATAAAAGCTTTGAACCATGTGGTAATCTTGATATCAAGTGTATTTAATCTATATATAAAAGCCACTACTAAAACACTCATATTTAGTGATCTGATATTTGGTGTATATATCTTAAGTGCAAAGCAAAAGACATCTCAATGTATTTCATTAAGAATCTTGACTCTTTTCTAACTCCTGTTTAACTTTGCCATGTGGGTGAAGATTTTCAAATGACAGAAAATTCAAGAATTCAATAAATTGAAAAATTGCCAAGAATGGGACACTGAGAGCTTTTAGTAATGGTAATTTAACCATAATAAGACAGTATTTGTTAAGAATTATGTAGTAGATGGAGCCTATAGGATTTTCATGTTTAAGTATCTTAGGAAGCATATACTGCATTGGTTTTTCAGTGTGAAATTAATGGGATGAAGTATTAGCTGCTTGAAGCTGCAATATGCACTGCCCTGATTCAAGAAAGCACTTAAAACATCATTCTTTTAAACTACTTGAACTGTTTGAAAGTTAAGCATTTAATCTGGGCTATTAATTTAATCTATGGATTAAACTGGTTGTCTTTAACACATGGAAATGTAGGCACTTCCACAATTTATTTAATCCATCCTAACATGGGTGACTGGGACAGGTTTGTGTTGACTTCCAAATTAATTTCTCCCTCTTAACATTAGGTAAAATAAGGTAAACCTGTCTTTCAAGTGCTTGTCTAACTTTCAGCATGTACTCAATACTGATAAATCAGACTATTTGCACACTTAGTATCAATTTCAAATACTTAATATCAAACCACTTCAAGTGCTTTGCTTGACCAAGGAAAAAGAACTTAGCACAATGAAGCATAAAGCCCCAAGACAGAATTCAACTCAGCAAGTCATATATAGACTACAACACACTCTGTGCTACAGAAATGTATTTCTAGTGATGCCTTTCTATCCCACAGGCATAGAGTAGATTTTACCCCAGTTGGTATGTAGGAAGGGTATACACAAATGTAGGCTATGAAAAATGCAGGAATTTGGTAACAATTTTTTTCCGTAGTGAAGTTTAAGCACATGAATAAATCCAATTAAGTTAATGGGATTTCTCATGTTAATGACAAGCTTATGTGTCTCCCTGAATCAATACGCACATGACTCATTCCAAAATGTGACTCACTGTGAAAAATTCATGTACCAGTTGAAAAAGAAGAGACTGGTAATGAAAGATATAAGAGCCTGCAGAAAAGCAAAATCAAGTGTTAATATTTTTGGAAATATTAAATAGAATTAACAGCTTAAACATACTAGTCTTTCCATAAAGGAAAAAAAACCCTCAAAATAAAGACCAGCATTTTTTGGCTTTTAAACAGAAAGAAAATGCTGCTTGAAGAATAACTACAGAGGTATCTGCATTTAACATCCCTATACTATCTCAATGTTATCATATAACATTTGAAAACCTCAGTGCAATGTAATTGGAAAGCAAATCAGCTGTAAAACATGTATTTTTCTTTTTTAAAGTTGTGAAAGAGAGGGAGGATAAGTGGGTGGCAGAATGATGAAACTTATAGAAAATACATTATTTGTCATGAAATAAAGCAGAAGGAACAGAAATTAAAGTGGGGGGAGGGAAATCAGGTGCTAAATGAGTAGGTAGAAGTCACCACTTTATTACTCCTCCAGTGCAGTTTTTTATTTAGCATACATATTCTCAGTAAAAGCGTGTTACTGAAAATGCAGTTATGATTCTATTAAGTTGCTGTTGGCTTAATGAAGGACATAAAAGAAAATTATACCTGAATAGACAAAGCCAATCTAAAGAGGAACTATATACAGCACTGAGTCAGTCATCTGATGAATGCTGGTTAAGAGTGGATAATCAAAAGGAGCTTGAAGAATGTTTATACTAGATTATCTACAGAACCATCAGTAACAAACCACTAGTAGTTTGCCATATTGTCACCTAAGTACTAAATATAAAAACAATGCAGTAGAATTGCTGGCAATCACTTGACACATCTTGACAAGCAAGTCAGTGTGCTACAGAAGTCGAAGGCCTAACTGGAAAAGGTCAGTCAAATAGCAGTCTACGTTTTGATCTCAGTAAAACATGCATGACCTCAGACTCTTCTAGAGGTAGTAAAATAAAAAAACAATCACACAAACACCCCCCCATAAGAGATGCAGAATACTATCAACTGGACAACAGCACTCAATGAAGCCTGATTTACATGACAGCCTCATTTACATGAAAGAAGAAGAATTCAAAATCATCTTCACTAGGAAGGCAAAGGTTTTTCTACAGCTGGTAGGAAAATCCGGCAGTGTGAAGCTCACATGCTGCATGCTGTTGCTTTTTCCTGTCTTCTATAATTAAAACAGTGACTTCACTGCAATCACCTCCATAAGCAGTACTACCAGAAGATT
Source organism: Antrostomus carolinensis (assembly GCF_000700745.2). Classification (NCBI taxonomy): domain Eukaryota; kingdom Metazoa; phylum Chordata; class Aves; order Caprimulgiformes; family Caprimulgidae; genus Antrostomus; species Antrostomus carolinensis. Next base: position 74,422 of record NW_010329341.1, on the reverse strand, counting down.
TAAGACAGTGGTGGCACTTCCTGTGCTAGCTCATCTGTACCATCTGCCTGTGGTAGAGTCAACATAGCACGTACAGATCTACGGCAATACAATAACACCTTTATGTTGTTTTCCAGATCTACTCCTAGGTAGCTGAAGAGCTAATTAATTTATTTCTTCAGACAGTCATCATACAGTGTCTTAAAGGTTCTGTAAAATTCAGATAAACAAGTCAGTAGCATGCCTTCATTTATAACTCCTGTGTAACGCTATATTTCTTATGAATTATCTATGGCTAAATAAGTGATCTGTTAAAATTATTGAGATTCCTTAAAGGAAACATCGCTTTGGACAGAGACAAGGGCAAGGTAATAAACATTCCAATATTCAAAAGGAGGAATCAACTGTTAATAATTAAAAGACTGACCAGCACAGGAATAAAACATTTTTAAATTTTAATATTATTTTTGTCTAAGAATGACAGGCAGTGCTGAGGCTGCTTCTTTGCAGCCTGTGAACAGTTCATATTTGAGAGATATTGAGCAGAGCACCAATAACAACAGAAATAATAGCAGTATTATTAATAGAAATGGCTCAATCTCAAATAACTACTGAAGCAAAAAAAATTGAAGAGCCTCTTCTGAGATTTTTCCCTCATGGCACTAAATTGAAACTTATAATACGTTTAGGAAGCACAGATGCCAAGAGAAAAGAAAATAGATGATCAAAAATGGTGTAAAGCATTCAACTCTTACATGCCTCTAGAAAAGTAAAGAAACTGGTATAAAAACAGATGCATGTATGGTCAAGTAACTTTGGTTTCTGCTTCTAATCTCAATTTAAAAACTTATACCACTGAATGCAGTCAAGGGTTTCAGTATATAGTGAAGTTACATCAAAGCTAAGGGGTGCATTTATAGCACACTTGTCCTATATTAATTCTATAGGCAAACATTTCTAATGAAAAGTAAATATTAGGCACTTGCCTCTTAAATCTGAATTACTCCTGATCTTTTATTTTATAGAGGTATGAGAATCTGGTCCAATATATTTTTCTGCTATTCATTTTCTATTTGCTGAGCTTATTCACAGGGACTGAAAAAATCTGCCAACAGAATGCAATGAAACTATCATGAGTGATCAGCTACTTCAAGAGTTAAGGACAAAAATACCTAATCTTTTTTATATGTCAATTATAAAATAAATGTGCTTATTGCCATTAGGATACAATAAAAATGAAATTGAGCAAGTATTCCAAACAAGTTGCCCAATTATATAATTTCAGCTGCTAAACAATTTTAAAGTGTTCTTTTCTATTAGCTTATCGTGGGTGGTTATTTCACCCTGTGAAATATGGTAGAATATGTACCATTAGCATTACCTCTATACTTCCTATTAAGAAGTAAAGAAGGGAAACTGGGACTATAGCTGCTAAGAGAATACCTACTTACTCAACTTCAGAAGAAACATAGACTACAATATAGTGAAACCATTCATTTAAACTTATCTCCACTCCTTAAAGGATCCTGTAGGGGTTCACATAGCTCTGATGGATTTGTAGGCTCCATCTTCTGTTTAAACCATAGGGAAAAAACTGTGCTGCTCCCCTCATTACAGAAACCAACTGAGAGACATACCTATATGGTTCTTAATCTTCTCATGCATTTCCTATCAGATGGTGATCGTCAGGCTTTAATATCAGTTCCAAGCTTAATGACTTTACTCTTATACTAATAGACATGAAATAAGTGTTGATTTTACACATATACAAGAGATATTTAAGGTATTTTTTTTCCTGCTACTGTTTGTATCCTGTTGTGTAGGTAGAACTCATTCACTCTACATTTACTATGTATTAAAAAACAAACCTGCATTGGTACCCACTGACAACAGTGATAAAGTACTAGAAATATTGCAGAAATACCTTATTCTGTAACATGCAGGAATATAAAACCAAAAAAATTCTAGAATTATGTACAACAATAAGATTGAAGGAGAGAAAAGAGTACATTTTAAAGCATTCTTTCTTCTTCTTTCCTCATTAAATTAGTTATCTTTCCCCTAGGTTAAATATCTACATATGAGTGTGAAAAAAATCTCCCACATATCCAAGATCAGGCTTTTTACATACTATCAAAACTAATTTTTCAAAAGAGCAAAAATATAGTTTTGGAAATTAAAATCTAATTGTACTTAAATGTTAAAGTCCTTTATATTCCTTATAAATCTTGTACATCATTACATACTCTATTGCTCAAATGCAATAAATCAAATAGATTACTAAAGTTTTACAAACATTTCTCAAGCCTTATAACACTGCCACTCTACTGCAGGGACTTTTGGATCTTGATTAAGTTGCCTTTACACTGAGGACCAGTGTCTATCTTTGGACACCCTAGCCAGCCTCTAACTGCTACTCCAGAAAACCGTGACTTTCCAAGTTCGTTGTCACATCTGCCAGCCCTATGTAGGTGTCTCAGCTGCTGATCAGAATGGCCCTAGGTGTTTATACAACTGTTTGGATGGCTTACGGTGGGATTCAGCTGCTAAGCACAGGCATCTAGTATCATTTCAGATACTACAGGGTAGCTGTTTACCCTTAATCACTGCTCCTGAAGGCATGACTAAGCTCACATTAGCCCCAGGCAAAAGGTGTCTTGTGCATCCATGGTGACTTGAGACACCTAATGCTGACAGCTGGAACCAACCTTTGGAATTTCAGCATCACTACTGGTGATGCTCTGATCAAATAGGGAGCAAATTAATTTTGAGAGAACCGAGGAAGATCATGATGAAAAGAAATTATTGTTCTCTTGTGAGGGAGAAGTTGCAAACCTGACTCTGGCTGAAACACTGAAGAAAAGTCCGAGGAGAGGAGAAACCAAGAGAAGTGCAGGGGAGGAGCCTATAATAGCTTTTTGGCAGACATCTAGGGAAGGTCATAGCTTGAGGGAAACATCTCTGATGACCAATATCCTCATAATAGCAGAAGTCATCATTCTTCCTGATGATTTGGTTTCGTAATATGACAAAGAGAGCTGAGGTTAATACTGCAAAATCACCTGTCTGGGTGGAAATCTCATGCTTTATGTTCTCTTTTTGTTCTTCAGAAGTGACTGAAATTCTCTCAGAAGATCACAAAGGAAGGTGGAGACTGCAGCTTAAAAATGGACATCACATTGTATGCTATTGCATACTCACAGGATGATGGACACTGAGGGTATGGGAGGAATAGAAGAGAGAAATGTTCTGCTATGCAAGCCTGGCAATGGGGTCTAAAATGGCACAGGCAGCACAGGGATGTTGTGGGTTTTTGTTGTGGGTTTTTTTGTTTTGTTTTGTTGGGGTTTTTTTTGTTTTTTTTTAAAAAGCATAAATAGGGATGAAAAGGAAGGTACTCTAAAGCACTGAATAACACACACAAAAAGATATTTAATTAAAGCAAATATACTTCACATTGGGAAGATGATCTCGAGACCAGTTCTGATAGAGTCCTCTGACCCTGGCTAATCCTGTTGAGATTAGTAGATTTCTTTGGTATTCATCTAAATATAATGAAACAGAGGTTAGTCTTCAAATTACATATGTGCTCAGTACTACAACATATGACAGGATCTGAACTGAAATGATCCTTGTGAAGAAACACAAAAATCTGCTGTGGGTAATTTAACAAAACATAGCTGTCCAACAGGATTCTTGAGTAGATAAAATCTTATTAATCATTTACAGAGCACTCCAAATTCACATACAGCTTTATAGCCATAAAGACAAACAAGCTCTTTGATTCAAAAAGCTTATAATTACTTTATATGGAAAAAATGCTACAGCCATATCCGAGATCCTTATGTAAAAGAGATTTAGCTAAAATGAAAGAGTCCACAGCAGAGCAAGTCCAAAGCATTGCAAGATTTACATACAAAATAAAATTGAAAATGCTAGGATTGGTTAGTCAGGAAAAAGAAAGCTTTAAGAAAGAACAAGCCTAAGGTATTGTAAGTTATGGAGGGTGTCCATAAACTATTTGTTCTCTTCTACTCCGTCAGACTTTACTATATAAGAATAAATGGAAGCATATACTCAGCAAATAAAAGAAATGCCTGTACATACAGCACATGTTCTGCAAAACACAGTAATACAGGATCACTGCAGTAAACGATGTGACAGACCAGAGCAAAAGGATTATTTAGGATTCATCGGTGCAAGCTAAACACATAACAGCATTCAGAGAGATTCATTTGTCTGTAAGCTATTTTCCTGCAAGTATCTGATAGCCAAGGAATTTGCCACACACATACATAATTGGACAGACTGGCTAAATATTCCAGAAAGTCATTCTAGTGGAAAAGGAGTAGGTACTTTTTAAGACAGAGTGGATGAACTGGTGGCTTGACCAGCACCTTCCCCAAGTTATACTTTATGTAGTTTAAATCATACTAAGTGTTGTCATGTTTCAGGATTTTACATTCCTAAATAAGGTCTGACTATTTGACAGAGTACACCTATGGAGCACTCTGGAGAATTGTCTAGCAATAGTTCTACCAGAAATCACAGCAGTAGGAAGCTGCAGGCTAATTTAGTTGGCTGGGAAGCATGCCACCAGGCAAATTATCCTGCGCAGAGTTCCACATGGCTGCTGTTAGAATCCCTCTGACAGAAATCTTTACAACACTGTATTGAAGCATAGTATAATCTATAGATAAAAACAAACAAACAAACAACAACACACAAACCAAAAAATCCACACACAACAACAACCTATTTTAATAACTATAGAACATAGGTTAGGAAAGAATACATTAAAAATGTCTGCACTTCACTTGGCTAGGTAAACTACTTAACAGAACTGCCAAAAATTTGTATGAAGTTGGTACATTTCACTCTGCTTCTTTGTAATGACCAGCTCATGTTTAGAATTTAGAAATCACTTTGTAAATTAGCTTATAGCAAGAATATCATTCTATATTGACCAAGTGGATGCTTGGTACTGATGTCACATTATAAATGTCTAATGAAAAACAGCGACAACACTTTTTGTCAGCGGGAAATACCACTATATGCATTAGAAACTGGGACTAACAGATGGCTTTCAGTTGGGTGGTAGCTTTTAAAAACAATTTTTAAAGTTATATAATCTTGTCTTCAGGGAGTGGGTAGACTTTCACAACAAGGGAATCTTAAAAAGTAAGGTTTACATATCCTGGGAGAGATGGCCTTCATATTTTTATTTCCCATGGGAATAAGAGTCAGTATATGCTTGTAAAATGAGATTCATAACTGAACTAGGTTGAAGAGTTAAAGAGCAATTTAATACAAAATTCTTGCAAGGTCAAAATTTAATCAAAACCACTATTATAAAAGAGGAATTAAATAACGCCACAATATTCCAAGCACTGACCTTCAGTACAGTGATTTTTTTTTACATCATAAATACATGCAAAATACAGTAAAGCTATATTATCAAATTCAATAAATGTTACTATATTCATTAAAGTTTCTCTGTTTCGCTCTATAGAGTCACAAACAATCAGGCTTGATTGTCTTACTATTCCCTAATGAATAAGTAACCAAAATTGTTCTTGAATGTGTTTTTGATGTATTCTCATTGGTCAGCCATTGCATATACTTCTGGCTTGCTCATCATCGTCACGTGGAATTTTGTCTCACTCTCTCAATAATGCTTATATGCAAGTGTGCGATATCATCCAGGGCCACCAGTTTTGATCCAAGACAGTAATCATTTTGCACCAGCATATTTGGTCACTCTTTGTCATTATAGTATTTCAGCCCAGCCATTATTTAAATGTTATATTAAAAAAGTATTAAATAATGTTACTAAATTCTTCATCTCAGTGTTCTTCAACAAATTCCAGTGATTATAACTTTGTAAACAAAAAAAAAAAAATTGTGTGGTTTTTATAAAAAATAGTTTTCTTTGCCTTAGTGAAAAAAAAATAACTGACTTCTAAAGGACTACGCATAAATTTTATTCACCTCTAACATATATATTCTTAGACATCTTCCAAAACACACAATTCTATCCTTTAAAATCTCCCCTTAGCTACAAGCCAAACATGATCATAATTTTACTGCCTTTATATACCCTCATCTTCTTGATTTTCTGACCTAAGAGTAAGAAGTGAATCTTTGAACATGTACCATTACTGCTTTTAGCAATGTTAATACAAGATGGTTTTAAGTATATTTATTTTCCACTCTCTCTTACTATGCATAAGTATCAACTTTCCTTTCTGGATGACAAAAGTCACCAGAAATTGACATTTATAGGCCTGTGATGAAATCAAAACCTTTTTCTTGAGACTATACAGAACCTTTCTTCATGTTTAAATTTAAATTAATAATGACAGCCTTTATTATCTATTACATAACCACGTTAAATTTAATCAGATATACTGCTGCCACTTCTGTGAAATCCCTCTGTACTGCCATCACTATAATCCTTCATGTTTTTACTACCTTCAGTTTTATTCTGTAAGCAAAGAAAAAAAATAAAATAGGCTCACCTTCACACCTTATAACTTTTGTTTCTCAGTATTTATTCCAGGTAATTAAGCAAAATTCTTAAACATATACTCTACTGTTAACAGCACCAAAGCACTTTCTGGAACTATGTCATGTTTAATCTAACTCATGCCACATATCCAAAGACAGTAAGATATTGCATTTGCACTTACAAATCAATAACATGGTTTATGCATTATGCTTCTGAACACAATAGTGTGAATGTAAAAAACAAACATTGCAAGCAACCACCTACTACACAAGTTTAAAGGGACTGATCTGAAGAAAATCCTTTAATTTAGAGTTTCAGATTTATTAACTGTATATAGCCGATTTTTATTATTATAAAACTAGCTTTAGTTCAAAAATTCTCATAACCTCAAAAAATATGGTGAATAGTTATTGTTATTAAGTGAAAAGAAAACAACACTTCTCAAATTCATTCTTAAGTAAGGACTAGAAATATATCATAAACTTTTGAACACAGAATAAGACAAACCTCTTAAGAGTCAATTTTAGAAAAAACCCGTTAAAATAGAATATCAAATTTATGAAAGGAAAGATTGAGATGTATTGGATCCAGTATAGACATCTTAGAAATATATATATATATACTCATACACACATATATGGAAGTGTAGAAGTTCTTAACACCCTATTTTTTGTTTTGGAATCACAGGCTGTCCAAATAAAAAAAGTAATATATCCTTCTTTGGTATCCACAGGAATTTTTTCTCATGTGAACATAAAGCTCATAGTTCTCTTTTCTGATTTTTTTAGAATTAATAAACACAGTGAGCAAATATACTGCAAGAAATACAGCAATACAGCATATTTCTGGTTTTTAGTATTACACTTAGAATAATTTGTTCTCACAGGAACCTCAACCTGACAACTGCAATACTAACCTGGTTAGTATTCCAAGGACAGAGGAATCTAAATTAAAGAAGTTTACTTGCAGGAGCTCAGGAAGATTCCTCATGACATAACACTTCGATATTTTTCTGTTCGTTTTCCCAACACACTTAATTATTCTGGATCCCTGCTTTGCAAGTTATACGTATTTAAACTTTCTTACTTGCTCTTGAATTCCCATAGATTGTTTGAATACACACTTGATGTGTAATTACTGTGTTAAAATGCACCTCCAAATTTAGCCCTGATACTTGTTTGTAGTTTAAATGTATATCATAATGTTCAATAAATTTACCTCTTATAAGAATTACAGGTGTTTGCTTTTAAGCAATTTGTACTATCAACCATGTTAAAAATGCATTATTTTAATGTAGCAATGAAAAAAGTTTGAAAAAATCTTATGTAAGATGGCTACTTTTGTTCTTGAAATTACTGAACCAGACTGCCATCTATTGGAAAAATAAATATTTGTTATATTTTTTTTTTTTTTTAAATTGAAGCTACTACAAGTTATTGGAAGAAGCTGATTTTTCTAGCAAACATACTTAAGAGATTAATTTTTTAAAAGGAAATGCCTAAGTTAACTAAATTGTGATACAATCAAGGATTTTCCTACATCTTTTTCCACCTCATGATTTCTGGAACATGTTTTGAAGCACAGCTTCTTTTCTGACTTGCTGAACAATCAAATCCTAGTTATTTGGAGTGAAAGTTTTTTATTTAGCAAACAAAGAAAAACTGTAATACATCAGCACTGAACGATATACAGGTATAACGCTTCTCCAGCTTGCCTGTGCAGCAGCTATCAGGACTTTCCATGTCTTTCTATACACAGGGGAACTGAAGAGTGTATTCAAGTCACAATGATCAAAATGAGAGAAGAGGCAGAAAGGAACTGGGAGTAAAAAAAATAAAAATAAAAATCTGTGAATCCACCAAACCCACCCAGTGTGCAAGCCTTTGAGAAAAATGGGCAACTGAAGTGATGTGTAGGTGTATAAATGCCTTTTTAGATCTCTCTGAAGTGGCATAATAACCCACATTCCAGTCGCAAAATTATGTTCAATTTGGCCTTTAAATTTTGTGGAGACAATGAACAGAGGGTTGTTGTCTGATATCTCATAATACACACTTTTTAACAACTGGTGAAGATAGACTAAGAAACACGGAATGAATATTTTACATGAGAGCACATCAAAAGTATATAGAAACACAGCCATAGAAATGAAGCACTGAAATGATGAAGTTTCCAGTGTAGCTTTAACTTGACTTTCTTTAGTGTATTCTTTATAACATACTCTTCAAACAAAAGATCACGTTAACTTATTCTCATCCAACTTCATGCTATTCAGCAAACCAGCATTCACAGTTTTCATCCTCTTCATTAATTGTTCTCATTCAGAAAGCTAACAGAGTCTGCTTTTTCAGAACCCAAGTTTTTTTCCCATTTTCCCTTTAAGCTTTTGGAATAGAATTGTCCTGTGGGGAAACTTTTACACATTTCCAGATCCGTTCCTATTCACATCTACACTGTGAATAGGAACAGATAATTCTCTTTACTTCTACTTACTGCTCCATTGTACCCTCCCCCTCCCAGACATTCATACCTTCCAGTCCTCAAGATCCTGCCCTTCAATTTTCCTATTCAGCTCTTCCATGTCCTGAGGAAATTTAAGAGTCAATACAGGTCTGACTAGTAATTTGGAATTAAAGTGACTAAACACAAAACTTTCATTCAGAAATCTTTTTCAGTTTCACCTAACTTCAGAGTTGTGCAAACTCTGCTTCCTAATTGACTTTAAAATACTACAAGCACATAAACCTCTGGTTTTGTTAATGCCTTCCCATCACACATATCACATACCTGGTCAACAGAAACATATTAAGCAATAAAGTGAGTGGTGTTTTCAATGCAAAACTTGGTGAAAATAAGGATGCCCACTAGTCGAAACATACCAGAACAACTTACAAAGTGGTTGGATGACTAATTGTTCAATAACTCAAATGGAAGAATAGTTTCAATTCTGTCCTTGGTCTAAGAGAGTTCCATACTCCAACTTCTTCAAAATAAAATATAGTATACTACATACTGTAAAATATTCCGAGAGTATTCTCAGCTGTATCACTGAGCAACAAACAATGCAAGACATCTGAGGCCAGAATTTGATAGTGAATACAGAGCCCTAAGTCTTGTTCTCAGGATTGGACTGGTATCTGCACCGTAAAATCCAGAAAGAATGCTGGAGGCGATCAACAGGCTGATGCTCAGTTCTTTTACTTGGGAGACTATACATGGGATGTTAAAACCCACCCTTATGCCATAGAGAGAACTGAATCCCACTCTTCCACTTTCCAGATTAAGCCTGTTACTGTTAAGTTTCTGCATTAAAAAGCAGGCAGCTCCACTACCCTTACACTAAACAAAAACAGTGAGCCCTGCTCTTTCAAATAAAAGAGCACTTAGGTTCTGGAGACAATTCCAGGCTATGGATCCTAGATAGACAGACACTCCTTTCTGCAGTCCTGAATCAACGTAAACCTTATTTAGCCTGAGCCACAGGTGATTTGGCCCTCTTCAAAAGAGCCAGTTGTTAAAGGAAACACTTAGAAACACATTCTGCTTCCTGATGCTTTCTCTTTCACATGCCCATGTCAGCCTCTTGAGGTGGCTCCTTATGCTCCTTGCTCCAAAATTTTCTGACCCACAAGCTACTATTCTAAACAGAAATTCCCCAGTCTTGACCTTCTATTTCTCTGAACAATAGCATCATGTAAAAAAATGCAGATGTCTCCTAGCAGCCAGTTCCTTTGCAGAATCTCCCCAAGGGTCAAGAAGTATCACAACTTGGGTTTTAGAACTTGTTCAGATCACTGGACTACAGAAGAAGTTGAAAAGCCTGCACCAGTCATCATCTCTGGAAATGCCATCATCTGATGTATTATCAGGGACCTGACTTCAACATCTCTTTAGAGCAGATGCTGGTGAACAATGAATAACAGAGATGACCTCAGTTACTCTACTAAAATTTTTACAGGAGCTTCCCAGGGAGGAGAAAACTGGTCAGAAAAAAGTTGTAAGCTTCTTTCTCTTCTTTAATACATATCCAAGGAATCTATTTCTGACTCTCCTTATCTATATATGTCTCCATTTCTCTCTTTTTCTCTTTATCTCCACATTCTTATACATAAATAGTCATTTAAGTTTCTTCAGTCATCACCCTACAGTCACACTTTTTCTACCACCACACTTGCTGGTCCTGCCCCCAGAACAGTTTGGCAGCATTCACCTTTGCACCCATTTTCAGAGCTAAACATATATCTTCATTTTAGTGCTTCTTTCAGATTACTCTTTGATGGGTCCATTATAGCATGCATGGGTTTTTGTATCACCCATGCACTATACAGGAAGCCTATACACCAAGGGAAAGCAGCTCATCCCCAAAACTAAAAGACGGTGTGTCAAAACTGAGAGCAACTTCCTTTTTTTGACACAAGGTAGCAGCAGACTGAGTGACCTTAAAATACTTTTAAAAAATGAAATGGATTTTTTAGATCAAACAGGAAAATCCCACATCACAGCAGAGTCCTCTCCATGTAGGCCTGTATACTTGGTTTTACTCTAGAAGACATGCTCTAGCCTGCATCCTGACTTCATGTTGGGAGTGTGTACCCATCATCCCAATTCCAGTTTTCTTTGAAAGAAGAGCTGGGTGCACTAGTAGTAGAGAGCCATAATCTGCTTTAAAAGGTCCCCATTTTTGAAGATTTGTTTTCACACCTAGTTCAATATACAAATAGATGAAATCTCAAAAAAAGTATTGCCTAATTTACCTTTGTATTTGCCTATTGCATGTAAACTACACATTTAATGTCTGAATACTCCCTATTCACATTGTATTTCATTTAGGTCTGTAAAACTTTCAGTCGGAGTAGACAAAAATCATATGTATCACATTTTCTGCAAAACAGCAGCTAAGCTGATTTAAACAGCAGTCAGCACCTAAATACAGAGAGACACCAGAAAGATGTATAAAAATGTTTAAATGAGATCAGTACCTTGTTCAAACTGACTTCAATATGGGTTATGTATCTAATAATTCAAACATCTAGAAGGGCTTTACAAAAGCATCTACTGCATTTCAGAGCAGCTAACCATCTTGTAAATCTAATTCTGTCTACATATATTGTAATAAATCCTCAGAGCATAAAAGTCCTTAACTTGCTATCCCCCCCCCCCCCCCCCCACACACACATATGAGAACATAGTTTTTCTCAACTTATGAAAAACATTAATTGAAATTTAGCACTTTGCATTTCCCCCTCTGTTCTGTGCTTTATTCCCTAGGCAATCTCATTTACTTACTTATTGAGGAAGATAATTCAATTTAATAAAAAAAAAAAAATAAAAGCCTTGTTACACAGTAAAGAAAAAATGAATCCTAGAGCACTCTATTCACAAGATTAGTAGTAATGAAGTCATATTTTCAACTGTAGTTGGAAATCACTGAAGTATCACAACCACAACAATTTTCAGGATTAGAGACTTAGTTTTTAATACCATTAGGCTACAGGGAAAGCTATATAGCAATAAAAGAAGAATGTAAGAATGTAGGAATCATAACTGAAGATGCTTAGCTGCTTTTTTGGGAGGCACTTCTGTTCACATTCTGCAAGAATTTAGTCTTTGGTATGGTACTTTGCATACTGATTTCAACCAATTTCTCAAAAAACCCTTCTGTGCACTCCCCACTCTCAAAAGAACAACTAACCTGAACTTTTGTCCATATTAGCAATGCCATAAAAAGCCATTCTGAGGTGTGGTAAGCAGTATTTTTGTAAAATAAGGGGAACATTAAATTCTAAATTTTTTTCTATTATGATGTTAAACTTGCACTATTCTCATTCTTGTATTAATTCTTTCTTGAATGTGCCCATAAATAAAGCAGATATAACTGAATATATTGTCTTTGTATCCCATCTTACTTACTACATTAAGCTTGGTTTGGCTTCCACTGGTCATAAGTTCTTCCTCTGACACTTTACTAAAATTGTCCAGATAATGGTCTGATATTGTATGAGACAGATCTTCAAAAGAGTATTCCTTTTCTTGGCACAATTTGATTTCATCTAAGAGCTTTGATAATTCTCCAGTCACAGCTTCACCTTTAAAAACAGACACACCATTAGTCAGTAACTAGAATACCAGGGCTAATTTATGCCTAAAAAGGAAATGTACATTCTTTAAGTTTTATTGAGTATCTGCTATATTCCATGCCTTATCATCTAAGTAATATTCATGCATAGTTCTCTCTTCAAAAATAATGGCATCTCATTTTAGAATGGGAATCACCAGAGGTATTCTACATACTTCTGCATTCCCCTATACCTTGCACTTACTTAGGATGAATGACAATATATACTTACTCTTTGTCCATTTTCTAATCCTGAAAATTGGCTAGAAATAGCAACTATCCAAGAATGTAAAATTAATCCATGAAAGGAAAGTTTCTACAAACGTAGAAAACCAGCATCCTATACTCCGCATCAGGTTCACATTTGCTGTTGTGATGAACACATTGCATAGGTTCCATAAACTGTAAGTAGGCTAAAACTGAGTTTCCAAGTTGCACATCAGTCCCATCAAAGTAGCTATGCTTTATAAAAAAATCTTGCTCACTTTCCAAGGATTAAATGGAATGGTGGAAGGATACACTGGGCAAAACCTGCAAGTTTAAAACATGCCTCCCCACAGTAGTCTATTAAAAAAAAAAATTAAAAAAAAAAAGTTTAGTGCATTCTGCCTTGTGTTTCACATTTTCTCCTTAATTTATCAGGTATCTTTACTTCAGAAATCTACTAAAATAGTAAGACAATGGACTTTATATGTCTATATTAACTGAGGGCCACTATTAGAAGTACTAGTAGTAATAACTATTTGAATCACATTGAGTGCTAACATTTTTGCAAATAGCCCACTAGCAGCAGCAAGACCTCCACAGTTACTAACAACTGAATTAGGTACTGATAATCTATTGCATATGTGTTACACAGCTACCATCAGTAACAGCAATGAAAGCGAGAGTAAGAGCCAAGTTTTTCCAGGGGCAAATAAGAAACCCCTCTCTTGACTAAGTTTACAAGAGTCATTGTTGGAAACTACAGTCCTTAGGCTTGATAAAATACAGAGATAATTCCATTTTACTCCATCTTTGGGAATAAAATGCTGAAAAGGAAAAACAGAGTTTAAGTTCAGCATAAATACACATATGCAACTAAAGAAACCCTGGATAAAATTATATCTACTTAGTCTAGAGCTCTTTTTGTGTAATTTTTCTTTGTAGTCACTGTTTGTTATGCTATGTAAATCTAAATATTCTAAATTATTTTTAAAATTACAACTACTGCAAGTTATAAGTGAAATTTTCAGAGCCAAGAACAGAAGTTGTTAATTAAAAGTATCTAATTGCCTTTAATACCCAAGCAACAGAAATTTTGCATTCAAAACTCATTACTCTTAGTCAATGGTAACTTTGCACAAAATTTGTAAATTAAAGATATATTCAGGTTTCTTTATATTCTGTTTCTTAATTAGAAAATTGAAATTTTTCCAGATTCATATTATAATATATAAAAATTTAAATATTAATAAATATTCTAAAATAATGATAAAGTGCCCTAAAAATAAACAGTATTAATGTTTCTTACAGAATTATGTTCATGTCCCCAATCCCATGTTCTCCCATATATGGCCTTCAGTATTTCTTACTGGCTGAGAATGTATTCTGTGTGAGAAAACTGGAACTGCAAGGGTGTTGACTGACCTGTGAGCCAGTGTATGCTAACTGGCTGGCCAATTGCTGCCAGAACAAATACACTAAAGACACATTTTGCCTATTTCTTTCAGTGAAGGTACCAATTAAGATCTCCCCCCTCTACCTAGCTACCTATTTTCATGGAAGTCAGAGAGGTAATTGGTACTGCTATCCTTCTTCCAAATTTGGTTTAAAGTATTTGAAATTAGATTGTCAGAGAATGGCAGACAGATAGATGGGAATCACAATCAAGTACAATTTTCTTTCCTTGTGTAACCAGATTACACAACAGACAAGCAAAAGTCAGCTAGTACATTTTACAGTATTTATACCTTGAAAGTGGAATCAAGGAATGCGAGATCACTATGTTATCATTAAGAAATAAAACATTTTAAAAATAGTTACTACTTTATTTCAAGACAGACATTTCTATTGCATAGGGTATTTGACTTCATGATTCTACTAATATCAAAGGAACTATTTCTCTTCATACAACATATGTCTGTCAAGTACCCCAACGGGAAACATGGCTGGAACTAAAGTATTTGTTTTCTATCACCATAAAGATCATAATCTGACATGCAGCAGTAAGCTTAGTTTTCTCATGAATGAGAGCTGTCCCTGTAAATTTGGGTTTTTTTGGAGAAAAAAAAAGCAACAAAAAAACACCTACACAACAAAAACAATGAAGAGAGGCTTAGTTATTTACTAGCAGTCAATTACATTTACTTTGGATGATTATAGAAGGCAGAAGTCAGGTTTGGTGCTACAAGAGGATGATTTTCATGGAAGAGCAGGACACCACCACACTCAGGAAATGCCCTATTTATATGGCTATGGTGTGTAAAGTGTGAATCAGAACATAAGATGAAAGCATGTGCACACAACACTGATAATCACAGTGTATGAAAGATAAACTAGAAGATTAATGGAAGAGCAGTGCACACGACCTTTGAAATAGGCATCCAGATGTAACACAATTGGAAAAGGTACTCACTGGGAAAGATAAAGTAAATTCAGTCTTTAACTTGAATGTGAACAATGCCTGCAGAGTATTTTGACATTCTAGTATCCTTTTGTTTTTCTTGATTATGAAATGTGTAAGATCAGATAAATTAAAAAGTTCAGGTAGTGTAATACATTCTAATCCATCAGTGACTTGTCCTTTCTGAAAATAAAATTCTTTATTTTCCTATATGACATGGATTACTACATGTGCAGTCAAGATTGGTAATTAATAGTGGAAAAAAGCTTTTCAATATCAGTAACTTTCTTAATCTCTCTGTTTCATTGTGTATTGTGTTGGCAATATAATTTTAATATTAAAGAGAAGTCAGTACAGCTTCCATATTCACAGGGTACACGTATTTACTTTTAGCCTTTGGAGACGGAAGAACCTCTGGGGACAAAATGCAGGACTGATGTTCTGCACCTTCCAGTGGGCGCTCCTCTGAAATACTTGCATTTCCTGTTTCCATGTATTCTGCAATTTAAAGATACATATACACTTAAACTCCTGAATTAAGGGCATTTATTCCCATCAAAAGCATATTTGCTACTTCATTTTTCATTAAAGTCTTTCCAATTTTTCATATTACAACCTTGTAATTATTCATAAACACTGCTGCAAGGCAATCATTTATAGCAAGTATTACAGAACACTATAATGACTAGTTCTTTAATGTGCTGAAACTTACAGAAATCTCATTGTAGGAGTAATGAGTTGCAACTATCCCTACATTTTTCCTGTCTCCTTGAAATATCTATGTTCCATTTTATTATTACTATTGAATAGAGTCTTATTTTGTTCTAAATTTGTTAAAAGTTTTTAATCAAGATATTCAGGATGTTCACAGAAAGTCAATATATTAATGTTGCTAAGAAAACCAAGTATTCTGCTTGCAGCACAGAGACAGTACATGAGAAAAGAGAATGCAATCTCAAAAATTTAGTTAAAATTACGAGTTTAAAAAGCAGTGTTCTAAAATTTTTGTGCTTTTCTTCATTAAAACTTCCATTGTCCCACCTTCATGACAATGTTTATAAAAACAGAAAAACATGGAATGATTAGTATGCAAAGCTTCAATTTCATTACTATTATTTTTGTGTGTATATATACATAGGCTAGCTCAATGGAACACCAAGACCCTAATGAATGTTATTGTAGGACAAATATCAAATAATAAATTAGAAATTAATTTATGCAATAGTAGCACTTTTTTCCAGTGGAGTGACTGGGTAGCAGTTCAGGCAGTTATTCTGCATCTGTATTTTCTTGATTTTTCTGAAGTTGCTTAAACAAGTTATTTCTGATACTAGATAGTAACCTCAACAGTACATGCTGCAACACACAAAAGAAAACTACAATAACTGCTTTCATCAATATCACACTGAAGAACTAAAGTATTTCTGGGAAGTAAAGTCTCCAGGATTTAATTTCTATAATCTACAATGCACTTGTTTAGCTTGCTGTTATTCCTCATTAACTAACAAATCCCAAAACCCAAACCTGTGATAAAATAGTTATCTGAGAAAAAGAAATTGGAAACGGCAGAGAACAGCATGCAGCTTCAGAAAGCTTTTCAGGTTGTTCGGGGGTTTTTTTAAGAATATAATATATGACATTTTCAAATCTTAAGTTTGATGGCTGGCAATGGTCTCCCGGATAAACTGTCATACATTTCTTCATACAAAAACGGGCACTTCTATTTTTTTGTGCAGTGCTGACAGCAAAGAAGAAAAGATGAGCTGTAAGAGACCATGAGAAAACCAGCAGCATGACAAGATACTCTGGAATCTTTTCCAGGTCTGTCAGCTACATTATCTGTCAAGTTAACATGGAGGAGAAATAAAAAGGAAGCTAGACCCAAATTAAAAGAAAGGAAAAAAGAAACTATTTGATTTATACTTGTGCAACTGTTCAATAGCAAGCCTAAAATGAAGTACTACCAGATGGGAGTGTTAAAATTATTGGATAAATACAGATATTAGGAAAGGAAATGCAGGCAAGTGAAAGCATTTAATCTTGCTCTCTGATACTTGTATAAGACTGTGGTTTTAAAATACTCCTTTATAACTATTCTTTGTTAGGCTCCACTTTCAGACCAATGTACTTACCTGCTGAAGGCTAGCTCCGAGGAGGAAATCCTCAGTTCAACATAAGTTTCAAACACTTTAAAAACTGCAGAGTTCCTTACAGAAAACCTCTACAAAATGCTCAGCACAAGGTAGGGTGTAAAGCCTAGAACAGGCCAATAGTGTCGCATCCTTCTAAGGATGCGGCCTTTAAAACTTTGGGCTTCTGTGGGAATGCTCCTGACTTTGTTTTCTACTATCGAAAATTCTACCAGACAAAGACACAGACTCAGTTGTGAGAGGCTTATAGTCTAGGTAAATGTATACTCACCCATAATATTATCAAAGAAACAGACACAAAAAAGTTATCTATGTCAAGAGCCAGAGACAAAGTATACACAAGCAATGGATGCTTTCACCAGCAACCAAACCCTAATCACTTGCAGCTGGCTAGAAATTAATCTTCAAGGCATGCCCAAACTTATTTAAAGAAGATTATGCTGTTACAGTCATCTGCTCTGACTAGGGTGTACTTGAGAAACTGCTCTGGATTCTATCACTTTCCTCAAAAAAAGGGAGGATAATCCAGAACAAAGCCAAGCTTAGTCAACTATAGCACTTAATGACCAGAACAGTTTCCCCCGCTGTGGTCTCACAGAGTTTAGAGAAAAGCCCTTCATCTTTACAATGGGGAGAGTAAAGGTTGTTTGGGACACGTCCTGTTGGATCCATAATGCTTCCTTCACCAATTTACTGTCATCCTGTTTCATGTTTTAAAGAAAACCAGCATGTCAGAGGTGAAGGAAGCATATGGTAATATACACTTCAGAGATGTTTCCTCACTGTACTTCTTTGGGAAGAATATTTTACTTCTGTTGACTCAAATGGTAGATTGCAGTTCAATGAGGATTAATACTAAGAATCTTAAACTGTGCCTGCTTACAGAATCATAAAATAATTTTAATTGGAAAAGGCCTTCAAGACCATTGAGTCCAACTGTAAACCTAACACTGCCAAGTCTACAGTAGCATTTCTACAATTATCTGATTTTAACATAGCCCCATTCAAACTAAATAGGACCATGTGCAAAAAAAGTAATATCATAAAAGTGGTCACACAGTAATAGAAGTGAGAGTAGTGAGGAACACGAACTCAAGAAGGTAAGAAGCACTGGAGAGTTCAAACAGCTGGAACTCCAGCTTTCTCAGTTTCTATAATCTTGGTTAGAGTGAAGCCAAGCAGAAGCAAAAGTGTTGACATGCTAACAGGGAAACAGAGCAGCCAGAGCTAGGAAAGTCAGCCATGAAAAGAATACAGACCAGCTCAGATGGAGCTACTGCTGAACTTCCAGGGGCAGTAAAAGCTAAGGCTATAGAGCATAGGTTGCTTTAATTTCAACTCCTATAGCTTCTAACTCCTCAGTGAGGCAAGGGAGTCAAGATTTTTGCTTTATTGAGCCATGGCTACATTAGCCTTAGAAAAATTTTTACTTTTCCTTTTACAGGAAAAAAAAATCCCAAACAATTTTATTTAAATGAAGTATGAGCTCCTTTCCCTTTTGTTTTGAAAGCCTATTTCAGCCATGCCATAGGGTGGATTTATATAGAGTTCCTCCCTAGAGGGACTTCCTCTAAAGAACCCAAAAGGTTTTTTTAAACTCTAAAAAATTAAAAATTTGATTAGAATAAAAATCTGAACACTCACCTTTTCAAACAGAAGACTTTCCAAGCAACTAGGTCAGGGGAATAAAACTGGTTTAGAAATCAGTCCTTTCCACAGCCCACATCCCTGCAGGGGAATCCTTACTCCTCCACTCTGCTTCTTCCTGAAGGGCAGTAATCTTCAGAGCACCCTCTGTCCTCTCCTGGTCTATACCAGCATCTGGCTGCAGGTCCTGCAGCTCCATTGAGTCTTACTGTAGCCCAAGAGCTCTCTAAATGCTTGTCCCAAAACAGCTGACTTGCTCCTCTGGGAAGGAACCCACCTGAGACTTCATGACCTTCAGGTGTGCTAAGACTTGAGCTGAGGTGGAGGCTGGGCTGACTTCAGCCTCCTGAATTTCAGAGGACAATTCTGCATGACTTAAATTTAACTTAATCCCAGAAAAACCTCAGATCTGTAGATGTTTAAGTTACAGGCACATAAGGAGACTTTTGTGCATGTGTTCAGGGACCATAAACAGAAACAAGCACTCAAGTACTGCTATGATCCTGAGACAGGGTAAGGGCACAGCTAAACATAAAGTCCCCAAAACAATAGCACTTAAATTAATTCACAAACATAGTTAATACTCTACAGCTTTTGCAGAGTAGCCTATAAAAAGAGCTGAGAAGTCCCCAGAAAAAAAACAACAAAAGGGGATTGAGATCCAAATTATTTTCATCCCACACAGCTGTAATTAAATCCTCGACTGGAAACCTATTCCATCCTTCCAGTGAGGCTCGCCTCCTGCACTCAAGGGAATGGAAGATCTGCTTGTCCACAGAAAGAGAAGGAGATAAAGAGAGAGTGAGAATACACAAAATAAAGCCTGTGCTAATGACACCAAAGCTATTTAAGCGGTGGGGAGAAAAAAGGAGTCCTGGTTCTGCAGCTGCTTATGCATTTTCCATTTATGAATAATTTGTTAACACGTACAGACAATGTTAGGTTCTTACGCAGCTTCAGCAGAAGAGAGAGGAAACAGATTTCCATCGTATCTCTCTCCATACTGCCTATACAGCGGAGCTTATTGTGCCTTCCTGGGGCTCAGCTCATTTTTAATCTGTTTATCTACTATCTCCTTTTTTTTCATGATAATAAGAATCTGCTTCCAGAAATAGTAAAAGAGCAAGATTCTAATAGAGAGCATAGTGGGCTGTGGAGAAAGAGTTGAAAGATGGTATATAGCATGCACCTGCGTCACATTCACATGTGCTAAAACTAAAACACAGCTGGTCGGTTTAATTTTAGGCCTACTAGGCTTGGCAACATCTCTTTTATCTTCAGTGCCTAATTATAAAGCCCTAAGTGCCAATACTGTTAACTGCTTCAGCACTGAATGCTGTTGTTTCACTACATCCATGAAATGCATCCAGTAGACAGGCCTTACTCAGCACAGTATTCTACTTTTCCACTCTTTGGGTACATAACGCCTAAACAACTATTTCTTCATTACCACATAAAGAATCTAAAGTGTAATAAGTATTTTTGATTGAGCTCAGTGCAACTCAGACCTAAGCAAGACAGGGAAAACAATGGGACATACATGAATGACAAAAACTTAAACTTGAACTCTAATTTCTAATAATTTCATCTATAATTAACAGACAGCAAAAAGCATTCAGGTCGTATATATTTCACTCAACCTTTTTCACGTTGCTCTTTAAAGTGATTTTGTTATTTATTTTCTTTCTATCAAATAATGAGACAAAATCTCCAAAAAGACTTCAGACTTTGCATACACACAATAAAATTTTTTGCAGAAACTTCATTTACTGTTTTCTCAGGATAGTGAGAAAAGACTTAAAGATCACAAAAACACTACGATCACTTCTAAAACCTCACTAGCAAAAGGTTTACTTTCTTTTTAACCCATAATTTGTAAAAAGTAATTTTGTAAACATTCTTAAAAAAAGTCCTGTAGCTTTTAGAATCAGCTGAATGGATTTATTATTACTGCCTAAAGACATAAATTACTTTCTTCTTCTTCAAATAAGTTTCTCATAAATACCCTCAAAACCAACTAATTCTCTTTCAAAACTTTTCTTACAACTTTGTTACCCCTCTGCATACAGGAGAGGACACTACCTATCAGGCCCACCAGTAATAGCAGTCATGTGATTTCCTTGTCCATTTCTGCCAGTCTGTTTATATGTATCTTTCAGCCTTTGTTTTATATTTTAAAAGCTAATGTCTTGAGGCAGGGACAAATATTATGCCATGTTAATACTATAAACTGTACAGTAACACTCAGCAATACAAGGGGGAAAGGGTAAAAATGAGAATGCTAGGTAATAAAACCTTACTTTATCCTGGCAACAAGGTGAAAGAATAAATTCAATGCCATTATGTCTGCATTGAAGAAAAAAATCAGGAAGAAACTTACAAAATCTGTTCACTAATTTTCTGACGCCTTTAATTTATTTTTCCTATAAGTCTACATGAAGGAGACATGTAAGCTTCTCTAGATAATCATATGAAGATAGAAGATTTAACAGGAATGCATTTGGAAGCCACTAACTCCCTCTGAGCAATTGCCCTTTCTTTACATGGAATTCATTACCCACTGAGGTTGAATTCAATTACAGTACATTCAGGTTTCCCAAAACCCCAGTGCTTCACTGATTTTTTCAGCTACAACAGGACAAATACTCACACTTAAGTGAAGAGTATACTCAGCTGGCTTTTTAGAGGAGGATAGGTCTCCTGTATCACCAGCAGTGCTAGTACTGAATCCTGCCACTCCTGATTTTATTTGTCAACTTCAGCTCACAGCCAAACTTTATCATTTATTATTAAAGCTTCAGTGAACCCTTTGCTGATGAAAAAGAATCTCAGAGGGTTCCACAAGGAAGTTCTGAAGGGGTTTTCTTAAGATTTAGAATGGCATCTTTGCAAACATTTTTCATGTTTGCATATCACTTCTGACTATAAACCAGACAGAGCAAAAATAAACAGCTCCTCATTACAAGCACATTTTCATTATACTAATATGAGCTGAAACTACTAAGCAGTCTTCTTGATATTTTCAAGGCACACATATGAAAAAGATTGTATGTCAAAGCACCAAAAAGCCTTGAAATTGGTACATTTTTTTTGTGGTAAAAACTAAGGGCAGATACTGATCCATCAACATGACAAACCCCTGAGAGGGCTTTGGGTGCTCTATTTTTCATAAACCAAGGGTACTTTGAAGAAACTGTTCATCAATGGGGCTGACACTGCATGGTTATCACTCTAAGGAGAAAATGGAACAATGCAGAGATACCAAAATGAAAATTAGCTTAGTTAGTGATGAGGCATTATAATGAATCTTAGATTAATATCTGAAGGATAATTGATTTGGATGTCTAAGAAAGTGGGAGCTCTGACTGACTTGCCACAGAAGAAGTTTCAGAATGGTATTAACCCTGTTTTCCTCTACACAGTGGTATGTTCACACTGCAGCTCAGTGAGGTCATAAAGACTAAAGTTTCATCATATAGTTTGAGTCAAATTAGGAACTCCCTTCCACTGATAGGGGTAAGGCCTAATTCCCTCATTTTCTCTAGGAAGTGTTCTTATGAAATAGTTATGCAGGAGACTGAAGCATGAGATAGTTCATATGTAGAAGCAACACTGAGCTGATTAAAATGGCTTATTTAAACATGGGAATAATCAGTACAGGTAGAGATGAAGCAATGATACCTGCAGGGAACTCCTCTGTCAAACACAGTTAATGAAACACTAATCTGAAAATGCAGGGAATTCATAGAAGAGAAGGAATTACGTTTAACACTGAGTTATGTACTAGCTCGTGTTTCATCACTTAACTGTCCTCTTCTAGAGTAAAAAATTGAAGTAAACAATATAGTTCTATCAGTCTGCCACCATGAAAGTAGATTGAAGAATGAGAACATATGTACAATATAATTATGTTATTTCTGCTATGACAAGAGTTACTGGCTGGTTTATTTTTCTTTTTAAATTTAAGGAAAATTAGAAAAATGTAATGAAATGTTTTGAAAATTTGTTATAGTCTTTCATTCATAGTTGCTATTTATGAAAGAATCAGGCATTTCAATTGTAGTTTACCATCACAATTTAATGGAACTGCAGTGAAATTTCAATGTTATTTCTTTATGAAGAATGTACAGAGAGTAATTATAAATGACACACCATGCTAATGTTTATTGTCAGAAAAAAAGAAAGGGTTTACTCTGAAATTCAGATGTTCAGCCATTTAATTCTGTGTATCTAGCAAACAAGAATTTTGTCTCTTTAATTCAAATGACTACTCTTTTGTATAATTAAATATTTAAAGAGTAGAAATTATTATATATCTTAATATTCCTCCATGCTATTCCGATTTGTCTCTCACAAATGTATAACTAAATATGACTTACCTTGAAGTAGAGCTGCAATTTGGAGTGACTGCTGAGATGGATGTTCTTTAAGAACATCTAAAACCGTTCTACCCAAACTGTCCTTTATGTTGGTATCAATTCCTGAAAAAGAAAATGATCTGTGGTGGAATTTTTAACCCCAAGTACTTCTGATTATAAATTTGGTGTATCAGACTCAATTATCTGGCAAATCGAATGCAAGTAGTTTTACAATTGTAGCAGACTTAACAGCTGTGTTATAGTTGAACAGCATCTATTTCTGTTTAAAGCTTGAGTAACCTAAAATTTACATGCTAACATGGAGTGTAATCTATTTTTCTGTAACTCAAATTTGGGATTATTTTAACTGACTGTTCCTAAGAAACAGCCATCCAGAAAATAATACTTTACAAAATCAAGAACTTTTCTGATTGTTTTTCCTACATTCCTGGATTCTAATTCTCCCCAAACTTCTCTGATTCATTGGGAGATTTCTAGACCATAGTGCCAGTATTTGTTTCAGGAGAAATACTGAAGTTACTAACCTTAAAACTTTTGTACTTCATGGTGACATGTTCGAAATCCATGCTCTGAGTAGACTGAAATACTCATATGTAGTATGAGGGCTGTGTGAATAGCCAGAGCATCTCCTCACAGACTGTATAGACTGCTGACAAAGTGATTGTTTGGCTCAAACTGTGAATGTAACCATAAATAAATTTGAGGCTTATCCTGGATAGGTCTCAGAGAGCTTGTTGTACATGATACTGCATGACTCTCCACCTTTGTCTTGTAGGGGCTACTTTGGAAATATTTGCCTTATGGTTGTCTTGGTTTTGCTAGAATAGAGTTAATTTTCTTTTTCGTAATAGCTGTATTTTAGTTTCAGTGTGTCAGTTCAGACATATTATGAGAAGAACGTCGATAACAGTACTGGTGTTATTAGTTGCTGCTGGAGCTCAAGGCCATCGTGTTTGGCTGCTTCACAGCTGCATTAGGACTGGG
>NW_010329341.1:43128-50028 GCF_000700745.2 Antrostomus carolinensis | reverse complement strand
GGGGAAGCGCAGTGAGGAGCAAAACCCAAAACTGGCATTTGGATGTGCCAATGAAATATTCCATATCATATCCCATCATGTCAGTATATTAACCAGGGTAGACCGGAAGATGGGGTATTCTCTTGGGGATCGCTCGAGATCACGTTTCCGGGGTTTCGGTTCAGGACCGTCTCGGCTGCAGGATCGTTAGCTGGCACAGGCTGGGAATTGGTCAGCGGGCGGTGAGCTCTGTGTATCACTCACTTGTATAGTCTGTTATCATTGTTGTTATCATTATTATTTTTCTTTTAATTAGTAAATAGTTTTTATCTCAACCCGTGAGTCCTTGCCCTTCTTTCCAAATTCTCTCCCTTACTCCCTGGGTGAGGAGGGGGGAGGGTGATAGAGCAGGCTGTGTTTGGCTGAAAGCTGAAAGAAAAAGGGTGAATCCACCCAAACCACCACAATGGTACAAGACTGAAGTTGGTTTTTTAGTTTAGATGTACTTTCATAAAAAGTAAAAGCATGAAAGGTCCTAACAAACAGAATAAGATTCTTCATGGGACACTGAATAGCGGAAATCGGAAGAAGCAGGATTTATAAGGACATTCTGGAAGCTTGGAAGGATTTCTCTACTCACCAGAAAAGGCTGCAGTTCTTGTAATTTCCTGACCCAATGGAGAGTTTCTTAATTTGTTTTGTGAGAAAGAGATATTTGTTTTCTCAGTGAAAATAAAGCCAAAGTATTGCTGGGCTAATTAGCATTGGCAGCTGATACAAAAAGGCCTTGCCTCTTTCGAAGGCAGGTGAAGATCCCTTTCTGCCTCCTTCTCACTCATCCAAACAGCATCTTGGAAGAACCCTTTTTTCTGAAAACAGATCTCAGATACGGTACGCACTAGCTGAGATTTAGATGAGGAGCTGTGAGTAGGACATACCTTCTTTTGCAATATATAACCCCACAATCACTGATAATAAAGATCAATTAGGTCCCTCAATGTAATGGAAGTTCATATATCTCAGAGAAGTAATTTCTATAGATTTTCATTTTCATTGGTCTTCTCATTTATCTGGGAAGACAGTTGTTTAGATGAGTAATTTACCTGCAACAATTCTGAAGCTATTACTATGTAGTAGATGGGTTTGTTGGAATTTTATTTCCCTGTTCTCCTGTCCTTTTAGGACAAATACAATTCTCAGAGACACGGTGCCTTCCTCTTTCTTCACAGACACTCAAAGTTTATCCAGGAAATGAAGGAGCAAGCAGGATGGTGTATTTGTTAGGAATACTAAGTGAAGGAAATAAATGTGAACATAAGTCTTCTGGCCTCTAGATCAAAGAATATTCTTGGCTGTCTTTCAGAATGAGTAACAAAAATTTATGTAGCCATTTTGTTCTCAGAATACATTTATTCTCAGAATACAGTGGCATACACTGAGTCATATATGGAATTTCTGAGTCTTGATGAAAACATTCCTTTTGTTCTCTGTGTATAGTAATTTCTTGTTCTAAAAGAACACTGTTTTAAGGAGAGGTATATCTGATTAGATTTGCAAAGGCTGAGAAAGATAACGGTAATTTGTATAACCAAAACTTGAGGACACATACACCAGATTAGCAATATTAAGGATATTTGTTCAGTGTTTCCTGTAAATTAGATTTACCTGTTTCAAGCAAAATGCGTACTACCTCCACCTTTCCAAACAGAGCTGCTTCATGTAGTGCACTCCCTTTTTCTGTCTAGAAAAAAAAAAAAGTGACATTTAAAATGTGAATTAAAATATCAATGAATCCTTTTGAAAATAATATATTAGGAAAAAACTATTTATCTTTTCCCCTCTATTTTATCTACACATAAAAGAACATTGAATGGGCAAGAACAAATCCTATCATAATTTTTTTATTATTATTCAAGATAACAACATAAATGTTGTCAGTTCTACTATAAAAATTAATAACTATATAAGAAAATACAGTAGGGATGTAACACAACTCCCACTTAACAAGCCTGTGTTTGTGTAAAATTTCTAAATTCCTATTATAGGCAGTGAAAATCTAGTCAACACTGTTAGTGGAACATAGCTGTTCAACAGAGTCAGCCAGTTTACATGTGGACATCCACAATTTAAGTGTTTTAATCTGAAACTGGATCACATCCTAGAAGGTCAATTCACTTGCACAGTCAGAGGTGCCCTAGGATATCCCACCTGGCCTCCAACTGATGTTCCAGTTGATGCTTACATTTGATCTGTATTATATCTGCCCCATACAGATGTCTTGGATACCCTAAGGCACCTCCAACGGTATTAGATAGCTATGTTTATATCATTTAAATTCTACTTTAGATGTTTGTGAACCTGATTTTGCAGATTTCTGTGACACAAAATGTGTCCATTCTGTGAACAGACTTTTGCTCAAATAAAATTTACAGTACTGAACAACAAACTACTTAACAAGCTACCTTTCTTAGTATATTATACTGCTGACTGTTCCTTTCCATACAGTAGCATTAACACTAGCTAAAGCATTAGTAGATCTCACTGAATCTTTGGCTCATCTCCTTTTCTTTTATAGTAAATTAGGGGTTTGAGTGGGTTTTATTTGTGAGCAAATGCTAAAGGTGTTACTGCTTTAATTTTTTTTTTCTGTATTTTATCCAATGCACCATTATCATGCTTGCTATGGTGGAAAGACTTTAAAGACACTCAAAAAAATGAACTCTGAAATAAAATAGTGATTCATTATTTATTATCTGTATCAGAATGCATCAGTGTTACAGAGGTGCAACAACAGGATATTCAGAAGTACTCAGAGATCCTGAGCTGGGATGTGACCACACAATAAATGCACGTATATCCTACCAATTGAGCCTGAAAACTCTTTGTTATGCCCATAATAGGAGCACTCACTTTTAATATTTCTTCATACTTAGTACATGGATGTATAAAGCAGAGTATGTCCAATATCATTTACATCCAGGACATCAGGAATACTAACAGTGTAATGGAGAGGAGAAGGAAGTCAGTAAGAGAATATACATATGAAATACGTACCTCAAAACAATTTCTAATATTTCCATTTTCAGAAGCAATCCAGAGGAACATTCACAGACTTATTCTGAAGAAGACTAAATATTAAGATTTACTTAGAAATGGCCTCAGAATCCTTTACTCAAACAATACCTACAGGAGTTTTCCAGTAACTGCAATTGATTTTAACACTGGATAACTCTGCAATGACATAGTGCAACCACAAAGGTACATGCAGAGATTAAGGTGCAGCTCAGAAATTTCTGGGAATGAAAACAGTTCTCAGAAAAGTCATTGACAGCTATAGGTCTGATTGCGGAAAAAGGCTTGACATCAGCAATATTGAAAAAGGCTTTGACACAGTCTATTATCCTCTTTGGTATTTGTGTGGATATGGCGTTTCCTTTGGATTTGTCACTTCCTGACATGAATGAACCTCAAGACCATTGGGTGGACCTGGAACTATTAACGTAGAGTTCCCTGTCATCAAGGATGTGAAATACAGCTTTGACTCTGAAAATATCTGATTTTGGAAAGACAGGTGGTGAAATTAAAAAGCCACAATGGGGAGAAGTTCAGCACAGTAATCTGCCAGAGAAGAACACCAAAATAGGGACTCAATCACAACTGATCACTCACTGTTTTGAGAAAAGAGGAATGTCTCTCTCATACTTGAACATATTCACTACAGTTGAACATATTCTGTCATATTTGAACATGGGTCAGCAGGTCAAGGGAGGTGACCTTCCTTTCCGTTCACCACTCGTGAGGCCACACCTCGAGTACTCTGTCCAGTTCTGGGCTCCCCAGTACAAGACAGATAAGGAGTTACTGGAGAGAGTAACTAAGATGATTAAGAGACTGGAGCATCTCTCCTAGGAGGAAAGGCTGAGAGAGCTGGGACTGTTTAGCCTAGACAAGAGAAGGCTCATGGGGAATCTCATCAATGTGTAAAAATATCTGAAAGGAGAGTGTGAAGAAGACTGAACCAGGCTCAGTGGTGTCCAGTAAAGAGGTAATGGGGAAAACCTGAAACACAGGAGGTTCTGTTTGAACATAAGGAAATAATTTTTTTCCTGTGCAGGTGACTGAGCCCTGGTAGGCTGTAGACTCTCAGCCCTTGGAGATATTCCAAAGCTGTCTGGACATGGTCCTGGGAAACCTGTTCTAGGTGACCCTGCTTGAACAGGGGGTTTGGACCTGATGACCCGCAGAGTTCCCTTCCAACCTCAACCATTCTGTGATTCTGGCAGGGATAAAAATCAGTGACGCATACACCAACAATGAAATCCACAGAGGTTCAAATGTTTTAGGAGGCCTGAGCACTAAATATTAGTCTGACTGAGGATGAAATAGAGATGGGAACCAGCTGAACCTTGAATAAAATTGTAGAGATAATTCTGTATTAGTATCAAAAAGGAACTTTTTTTAATGGAAAAAAATGACATTAGTTACAACAGTTATCTAGAATTTGTTGCTGTGGTGTGATCTGAGACTGAGAAACATTAATGTTCCAGCATGCTGAATCAACAGTTTTGAAGACAAGGAAGAGGATCTACCCTCAGTTAAGGGGTGGAAAAGATCCTGGTATAATTGTCAGAACTGGTGCCAGTCCTTTCTATTGATCAAAATTCCCCACTGGAGGAAAAACAAGTAGTATTTTCCTTGATGAAAGCATACATCTCATAAGAAATTAAATGAAAACTAACATGAGAAGAGGAAATCTCCTGTAGATTTCTAAGGCAAACAAATCTGGGAGCAACTTGAGAGCCAGAAGATAGTTCTGTAACAAGGAACCAAAGCTCTGCTATGCAGAGAGGGAGTAAAGAAACTTAACTCACCTACCTATGTAATTCATAGTGTTGGGAGAGGAATCCAAAGCCAAATGACAGATTTTTTTCAATTTTATACATTCTTGCTTCTCGGTCTATTCTACTGTGGTATTTCCTGTCATATCTGAACAGAACATGATCCTGAAATGCTTTACAGGCATTCTGCACTGCCCTGAATTCTGGGGGAGTCTTTGCTTTACAGCTCCAAGCTATCATAAAATGCTAATGAATGTCATATCCCAGAAATGAGATATATATTACAAACATTCTGTTCGAAAGAGAAATTTGAAAGGCACACCGTATAAACAGTGGACTGATCTGTCAACTATATAGGTGATTTTCTAAGCAAAGGGGGAAATATTACCACAAAAGTGAAATAAAATCAGTCTGGGAATATGGAGATTGAAAGCACACTTGTAAAATGCAGATGTGTAATCCTGCATGAGATGTCAAAAAAATGAATGCTGACGTAAATCTTAAAAGCTCTAGGCAAGATTTCATGGTAAGAGTGAGTAACTAATGAATGAATCAGATCCCTTGACCCAAAAACTGTCCAGAAGCCCTTGTTACCAGAGAGTTCAGTTACCAAATTCCATTTTAACACAAGGAAAATGCTTAGCCTCAGGATGAACAGGGCCAAGAGAAACTCGGAGGACTGGCTGACTAGATATATATCTCTTTGTAAATGTACATGTGGACTACTACTTTAAGTAGAAATAATGTTGGCTTTTTTTCTGGTGCAATAGAGTATATTATACAAATTGGAAGAGTTAACAAATGTAGTTGCAAATAATTTCTATATATTATTTAAGATGTGCTCGAGATTTTACGTAGGTCTTTTTC
The DNA here is from genome assembly GCF_000700745.2 of Antrostomus carolinensis. Classification (NCBI taxonomy): domain Eukaryota; kingdom Metazoa; phylum Chordata; class Aves; order Caprimulgiformes; family Caprimulgidae; genus Antrostomus; species Antrostomus carolinensis. The sequence continues at coordinate 44,344 of NW_010329341.1, read as the reverse complement.
ACTTATACTGGTGTACCTATGCACTAATATATTCTTCTGTCTATACTACAGCAAGCAAACTTAAGATTTATAGACAATATTCACTGCTTTACTTCCTGAACCTTTCATTAGCTTGAATCGGATTTTCCTGGCAAAGTGAACACTACCATTATATTTGGAAATTCTTCCACAGTGATATTTAATGCAAAAAATGCTGTTCTTTTTCCATTAACACAGTGAGCTGAAGTCAGCTTCAGTTTGCATCACTAGATTATATATTGATTCCCTGGCATAAGTTTTCTGTATTTCAAATATAGAGAACCACAGCACAAATTGTGCTAAGCATATAATAAAACCCCCCTTGCCCCAAGTAGCTTACAGCTAAATACAGGTACAATGACACAGCTGGACACACAGAGCAAGCAAGGACTGAAGGACATTGTCAGTAGGAACACCAGGATACACAAATCAACTTGGCGTATAATTTGCATGCCTAAATAAAGGCATAGAGGATTTTATTAATTAGAGATTTATTTTTTTTACCGTGTAAATATGCAAGAGCTTGAAATTAGGTCACTTGTCTAGTCCTTATTCATAGTCAGTTTACTACAGTTTTGATATGGATTTCAGACATAATCTGAAGGACGGAATGGTAGCTTTGCAAAGTGATTCATGGAATATCCTCCATTCAAAGCAACTGCAAAACGGAAGGAGCATAGCTTTTTGCAGAACTACAGTGATAATCAATGGAAATTGCTATCATTACTGGAAGAGACAGGGAAGGAAAACAGGGATAGATGAAAACTGGATAAGCAGAAGGGGCCAACTTTTTAAGGTTTAGAGTTATAAAATTACTGTTTACTTAAAACACACTGAACAGTGTGCAGTCTTATTTTACTGAGGGCCCAAAATCTATCACTTGCCCAAAACCTGTGTATTTTTCATATGTTTCAAATTAAATGAAAACTTCAAAGCATAAAGAAATGAAGCAGATTTGTATTGCTCACTTTTAAATAATTTCAGATTGAAGGATATTGGATAGACCTGGGAAATGAATTAGATGTGTGATTAATTCAATCAAAAATTACATACTATCTATTATTAGTCCAAATATTTGCTATGATGAAAAGTGCTTAGGGAGTACAGAAGAGAAACATAAAATGGCTAAAGTAAACTTCCCATTTAAACAAATAAATATCTACAATTACAGAGTGATAGCAGATAGGCTACTTCTATA
>NW_010329341.1:2904-43101 GCF_000700745.2 Antrostomus carolinensis | reverse complement strand
CTGAAGTTATTTAAAGTATGAATGTGTACAATTTTATTTACCACATGGGATTGTACTTTCTATATTGTTCTTTTCCAATCAGTGATGAAGAGCAATTTAATTAATATTAAAAGAGCTGAGTTCACTTTTAAGTAACAGGCAGATACTGTATGCTCTGCTCAGTTTAATAAACTGCCAGTAATCATCAACAAAGAATTTTTCAGAGCTTACAGAAGTAATAAGTTAACAATATGTACGGAGACAACTTGTCAATATGCTAAAATGCTGAATTAAAAGGAACATATTGATGGAGAATACGTGTACTGGTGAGAAAATAAATAAATGATCTTTCCTAATGGCAAGTAGAACAAACACAGAAGAAATAAGATTACCCAGTAATAAAATAAAATACCAAAATAAAATAAAATAATTCCCCCTTCCTAAGAATAACTAAGAAAAATAAGAATATAAATTACTTTAATTAGAATTATTTTTTTTTAAGAAAGAGTCCTAGAATTTTATTGTAGATGGGAAACACATCACCATTACTAAAAGAATATCTTATTTCTTAAAAGAAGATTATGCAAAATTTGCAGCCACTATATTTTTTAAAGGCTAGGAAAAAACTTTTGGTACAACTATAGATAGAAATGGCTTAGGAGAATTCACAGTAGTGCTAAAATTATCTAGATTACATAAGAGGAAGAACACATTTCATAAAAGCATTGTGAAATATTCAACCTTCATGTAACCATCACTCTGTAAGTTGCCATGACAGAGACTATTTTTCTTCAATTATTCTATTTCTTAAGCATCAATTCAGGCATCACTTCAGTTTCTTTCTGACTTTCCTCATTCATTTGCTAGAGATGGAAGAGAAATTATATATTCAGAAACACGTATTCAAGGGTTCCGTTATGTGTTGCTTTAGCATTAAACTTTTCTAAATTACTGAAGATGTAATAGTAAAGGACAGCTGAAACAAAAGAGCTGCTTGTCTCAACCTTTGCAAGTGTATCACCTTCTAGTACAGAAAATCAAAAGCAAATTAAATTGGAAGCATAATGGTAGGCAAATACACAGGTAAGCATACTACAGGAAAAAAGGTGTTTCAGTTTGGAATAGTTTGAAGTAAGTAACAGTGTTAACTCAAAAGATACTAGAGTTAATAAAAGTAGCAAAATAATTTTACCACATTTTCATTTTTGAGGCATCTGAGAATATCAAGTTTTAATCTGAAAATATCTTAAGATTTTCTGGTTTACTTTGTTGGTTTGGTTTGCTTTGGTTTGGTTTTTTTAATCTATCTTTTCTTTCCATTTCACTTCCTTTTTCTTAAAAGTTGAAAAACATGACCTTGATGGAAGAATCCAATCCAGAAATAACAAAAGTGCATAGAATCCAGGTGCAATCTTTCTATATAAAAAGGATTTATGTGTACAAAGGTGTTTGATTAAATATATCTAAAGCTTAGAATGGTTAGTTGACAAAACTTAGTCAAAGTTTAGGCAAAGTCCACAAGATTTATTAAATCATCTATTGGTAAAGAATGCCTAGATGTGACTCTAAAATAGATGTAATTAATGTTTGATTGGTTGGTTTAGCCGAAAATAGATATAAAGCTGAAAAAAACTTAATTTAAAGCCTATTATATATACTCAGAAACCAAGAAGGCTACTTAAAATTTGAAGATAAAATACACTTTAAACTCAAATGCATTGTCGACAATCACATCAAGAGATCTCATGAGACTGAGGCAAGACTTCACGCATAACAGCATCAGGTCCTCTGGAGTTAAAATGTTTTGACATTTTCCACTGCAGAGAACTGGACATAAAATTTACTGCTGCTGTACATTTTATCTGTTTCCACCTATGTCTCTTTTATTTAAAGTTATCCCTTTCACACTATTATAATTTATTGTGCACAGAACTAGATGCACCGAACTACTAACAGGCTGGAGCCACTAGCTGCAAGAATGTATTGCTATGGAATTTTCCTTTAGATTTATAAAACAAATGGTTAGAAAAGCAAAAAAATCCAAAATTATTATTACTTATTACCTTTGGGTTTTGAATGGAATAAGCCTGGGAAAATTAGTTCTCAGTGAAACATTGTTTCTGATTGCTATGACCTTAAGGGCCGTAGCTTTAGCAAGTCATCTTAGTATTGTTAAACTCAATGTCATAAAAAAAAAAAAATATATATATATATACACACCTACATGAATAGTTGATATGATTTGTGTATCTACATGTCTCAAGGCAACATTAAAATATGCACTCAGCTTTGAACACATAATCTGGGTCATGAAAAATAAATCTGTGTTATTCATCACCTTGCAGCATTTCTAACAAAGTAAATGCAAGTGTATTTTAAAAGAAAAAAAGGTAAAAAAAAATATTAATTTGAATAATATTCTAATGATAAAAGAAAGGAAGAAAGGAGGAAAGGAAGAAGGGAAGAAAGAAATTGCACACTAACTTGGCAGCTGACGTCCATTCCAGCCTCGAGAAGCACCTGTACAACAGCTTTGTGGCCATTACGTGCAGCAAGATGCAAAGGAGTGTGTTTTCTTGTATTACAGTTCATCAGGTTTGGATATGCTTTGATGATCATTTTTACAACACGCAGACGTCCATAAAGTGCTGCCAGATCCAGAGGTGTTTCTAGTTTGTTGTTCCTTATTGTAGGGTCTGTTAGCTCTTCTAACAGAACAGCAGCTACTTCTGAATGACCATACTGAGCGGCACAATGCAGTGCTGTTTCATTTTCATTGTTCTGTTAAAACAAAACAAAAGCTTCAGAAATTCATGTTTAATCACACAATAGAACTGCTCGGCTTCTATAAATTGCCTCCATGGGATCACTGCTATAAATCGCCTCCATGAGATCACTACACAGGGAGGGTTTGCAATGTAATGTATGGTAATGTATGTTAAATGCTTCAGAATGACTCCACTAAAATTTTACTAGTAATATATTAACACTTCAGCTTTGTGGCTCTCTCTCCTTGTTGCTTTATGATATGCCAAAATCTGTAACCCTTCTTTATTCAGTTGTTCCTGAAATCATAGCTGAGTCCTTCTCTTAGAAATACTCTGGCATTTATGTTAAGTCTCTCTTCTCAGTATAACTGGTTTTAAATCATAGCAGTTTGTTATTGGAGTAGTGAAATTACAGAGAAAAACTATGTAATGAAAAAGTATCAGGCACAAGGCTAGTTTCATATATCACTGTAAAAGTTACTATCAAGAAAACAATCAAAGCTTGGAATAAGGCAAAATAGCAACTGTAGATATTGGAAACACTTAGCATATCATGCAAGCAGATATTCCTCTCAGAGCTCCAGGGAGATGTACATGTGCTTTTTAAGCCACATGAGTATTTGTATGCTGTGGATTGAATAAGTTTTTCCTTTATAAAGCAATGCCCCCAAGTCTTTATCTAAACAGTATTTAATAATCTTAGTAATAAATAAATATTGAGGATAAGCAGTATCTTCTTCAGTTGTTTTCTTCCAGTTCTGCCTGTATAATCTGTTTGGGATTGCCTGTATACTTGCAATCCCAAACAGACAAATAACTTCAGGCAGAGAGGAAGAAAATAATTTACAGAGCTCTCTGAGTTCTATATGCCATCTATATTATTAATATATCTTATGCAGTCTCTATGAAGCCTTAAAAAAGAGTAGACACTATAAATTTTAAAAGTATGTACATTGAATGCCTCTTCTGATATATGATTTATAAAATTTTGTGACAGTTTTGAAAATGTTGTAAAAGTAGAAAGCCAATAAGCTAACATATCATATAAAGAAATAAAAAATTAATGTAAATTCAGAAAAGATACTAGAGAAGGGTAGAAATAATTCTAAAGAAAGGAGAAGAGATAAATCTGAATCCATGGGCTGTATTTCTCAAGGAAACAACTGAAGAAAGTTCTGGGGACAGAGAATGGAATACAGAAAAAAAGATTTGTCTTTTGAAAGACTGAAGGGGTGAGAGAATGAGGCTTTGGCCTCATACTCAAAAGCTAGCTAGGATAAGGAAATCCATGCTGCACAGTAATATCTAGAAAGGTGGAAAGGGAGAAAACATTTTGTTTTTCTTTTTGGTAACAGTGTTTCTAATTCTATATTCAAGAACTTAAATCTCAGGTTTGTGGTTTTAACAACATTGCTGTCATTTTCATTTCATCTTGTAATTTAAAAGGACTCAGATGAACCTGAGAGACAGAAGAGACAGATTAAAACATTCAGATAAATTAATGTTGCTGATAAACTCTTCAGGTGTTTGTGACACCACACAAGATCACAGCGACTGGAATGTTTCCTGCTAAACTGCAAGACAGAACCTGGAAAGTAGGAAGAGCCAAGTAGAAAGTGAGAAGTTTCCATTAGCAGATGTGACTTGATGACTAATAAGTATTTGAATCATTGTGCATTATTCAGATCACTGCATGTTTTTTCTCTATTACATAGGCCATAAATTCAGATTAAAATATATTATCGCAATACTACATGGCTGCAATGACTTACCAACTACCTGTGATATGCTTTTTGTGTTCTAGTGACTTCTAATGTATCCTTTATACAGGACTGGGTAAAGCAATTTTTTTATGTACAGTGGTATACCTACAAATCACAAGCATGGTTTATTAGAATTTATTTTTAGATTTACAGTATTTTATGGACTGAACTGCATAGATGAACAGGCAAGTGCAGTCTAATTTTGTGTACAATTACCACAATTAAGTATGAAAATCAGATAATGGCATATAAAACGGCGAATTGTGGTAATTTGTGCCTATGTTACTGTATTTACATGTCCAATGGAAACACCTACACAAAGAAATACGATGTATAACTATATCCACATTCTGTGAGGTAAACAGCAAAATGTTCGTTTACTATATAATTATCAGATACTTCTATCTATCTGCCTATGTTTTAATTTTTTCAAGTATTTCTGGATAATATCTTGTGCCAATAGTCTAATATTGTAGTTTAAAAGTATTCTGACTAAATTTTCAAAGAGACATAAAAATTAAATTGGCCACAGCCTTTTTCTCAAAATTTCTGGACAAAATTTCAGCCACAGATACAGACACATAGAGAGCAACCAGTCCAAATCACTGCTGCTGCACAGTAAACTGAAATTTGTTCCCTTTAAATAAAGAATATCAGCTGAAGAGCATATTTACAGAAAAGTATACTTTAAAACAACATGGTGCATAAAAGCATCCATAAATATAACAAAATGTTATTATTTTCAAATGAACATTGTTGAACATTTTTGTGTGGTTTCTTTGCATTTGCCAAATTAAAGCTACATTTGAGTTAATGACAAATCAAACTGATTCAAAATTAAAAAGAACTAGGTATCACTTAAATAAAATAGAAGAATCCAACCTGGACAAATATGATAATTAAATTACCTACACATATGCAGTCAGAACAGGCATTGTATATATTGTGTTATCAGAGCAGAGAGGTACTACTTAATTAAAACTTAATAATACAACATCCTTCCCTCTATAAAATGTAAATTAATCAACTCAATTCAGGTATAAAAGACAGAATTATTTTTAACTTTCAAAGAAAGAATTACAACTTGTTTAACTGCACTCTAAATTTATCTGGTTTGACAATTTAGTACTACTTACATAAAATAAATCACCTTGGAAGCAGTGAGTTTTACTGAGGAGAGAGGTCAGAGGTTTTAAGTAGGTTTTGACAGTCCACCATCTTCAAACTTAGTAAAGGAGGGAATGCCTACCAGATAGACACAGCTGGTTCAGCATTCCCAGAGAGACCACTAAGATGGAGGAGGCTATAACAGTGTATTTCCTGGACTGGAAGAAACATTCACTTCCTCTTCTTAACCCTCATGGAAAGATGGACATGGATGCCTCAGTCATTGTAACAAACTTCTTCTTTAAGGCACTTTTTTATAGAAGACATACACTAAGAATAAAAAAAACCCCAACATATGATGATGTTTTAAGAGTTGAAGTTATGTGATTTCCTTGGTCCCAAAAAAGCTGTTACTCCTGACTTGTCTTTTGCGTGGATAAAGCCAACCGAGGTGTAACATTATCGATTTTAAGGTACTGTTTGTCCTCATATCTCTAAAATAGCTTATTATTTTGAAGAAATATTTGAAAGACATGAAAAATTATTCTTGAAGAAATTAATAATAATTTAGTATTATTGCCTACATTTTCAGTCCTAAATCTTAACAGTTGTTTATGGAGTACAGATAGGTTATGTGCTAATATTCATTGCCATGAGCAGTTAACCTGCTATGAAAATAGAAATCCTAGAATCATGGAATGGTTTGGGTTGGAAGGGACCTTAAAGATCATCTAGTTCCAACCCCCCTGCCATGAGCAGGGACACCTTGCACTAGACCAGGTTGCTCAAAGCCTCATCCAACTTGGCCTTGAACACTATTTCTTCCTAATCTAAAATTCCCCTACTCCAGGTTAAAGCCATTGCCCCTTGTTTTTTCACTACCTGCCCTTGTAAAAAGTCCTTCCCTAGCTTTCCTGTAGCCCCTTCAGGTACTGAAAGGTTGCTATAAGGTCTCCATGGAGCCCTCTTGTCTCCAGGCTGAACAACCCCAACTCTCTCAGCCTGTCCTCACAGGAGAGGTGCTCCAGCCCTCTGATCATCCTTGTGGCCCTCCTCTGGACTTGCTCCAGTAAGTCCATGTCCTGCTTATGTTGGGGGTCCAGTATTGTACTGGACACAGTACTCCAGGTGGGGTCTCAAAAGAGTGGAGCAGAGGGGCAGAATCACCTCCCTCGACCTGCTGGCCACGCTTCTCTTGATGCAGCCCAGGATACGGTTATTGGCCTTCTGGGCTGCAAGCGCACATTGCCAGCTCATGTTGAGCTTCTCATTGACCAGTACCCCCAAGTCCTTCTCCTCAGGACCGCTCTTGATCAATTTTCTGCCCAGACTGTATTTGTGCTTGGAACTGCCCTGACCCAGGTGCAGGACCTTGCACATGGCCTTGTTGAACTTCATGAGTTTTCTGGGCCCACCTACCAAGCCTGTCAAGGTCCCTCTGGGTGGCATCCCTTCCCTCCAGTGTGTCAACTGCACCACTCAGCTTGGTGTCATCGGCAAACTTGCTGAGGGTGCACTCAATCCCACTGTCCATGTCTCCAACAAAGATGTTAAAGATTACAGGTCCCAATACTGACCCCTGAAGGATGCCACTCATCACCGGTCTCCACTTGGACATCGAGCTGTTGACCGCAACTCTTTGAGTGTGCCCACCCAGCCAATTCCTTATCCACCGAGTGGTCCATCTGTCCAGTTCATTCTTCTCCAATTTAGAGAAAAGGATGTCATGTCGGACAGTGTCAAACGCCTTGCACAAGTCCACTAGTTGTTCTTCCCTTATCCACCAATACTGTAATTCCATCATAGAAGGCCACCAAATTAGTCAGGCACCATTTGCCCTTGGTGAAGCCATGTTGGCTGTCACCAATCACCTCCTCACTTACCTCATTCTCCCTGTGCCTTAGCATAGTTTCTAGGAGTATCGGCTCCATGATCTTGCCTGGCACTGAGGTGAGACTGACCGGCTTGTAGTTCCCCAGATCTTCCTTGTTTCCTTTTCTAAAAATGGAGGTTACGTTGCCCCTTTTCCAGTCCATGGGAACTGGAGGACCAGACTGCCATGACTTCTCAAATATGATGGACTACTTTGAATAAATATCTGCATGCAAGTTACCATTGTGTGATTAGATCTCCAAAACTGATATCCAAGGGCTAAATATTGTATCTAGTGCTGAAGAAACAGACTTGAATGCTTTTAGAATTTTCAGATACTTCATTATGTTAGAAACTACAAGATAGATCCTAAGATTGAATGAGTGAAGAAAAAGATATAGAAATCAAAACCAAGTAAGACATACAAAATATAAGACAAAAAGAGAAGAGTAGATCAATATTATGCAAAAATAGTATAAAACAGAAGTCCCTAATATTCATAATTAATAATATTTTCAACAAGTAGTTATTCATATGGCCCAATGAACCTCTTTCAGAAACAAGGCAGGCATCTTATGATTCAGCTTTCAATCTTTTGCAATTTTCTTCTTCAGTATTTGTTACATGAGTCTTTTCATGGGCATGGTTCAGACATTTCCTAGCCTTTCTCTGAATCTGTCCCCTTCCATGTACAGCCAGAACTCACACTTCTGTTGCTGAAAACTGAATTGTGCCTCCAGAGCATTACATCTGATCAGTTCTGCAGGCTGTACTACATCATTTAGGTACTGAGAATGCATGCCACTGCAAAATCTAGAACACCTCTAAAGGTCTATTTATTAGAGGACAGTTTAGGGAATAAATTATAGAGACAATTATTGTAGCTTGTCAGTCTGATAGTGAAGAAGTACAGGAAATATCAAGAGAATGAATGGCTCCCATGAATATTATATAGGTCTTTGTAAAGCCACTATTAAACAGTGGGTATATTTAGGACTTTTACTGCATAGTTGTGTAGTTTAAAGCTCCTAAAGTCCATGCAAGCAGTAATGACTATCAAGTAGTGATTTTACAGACCTTTCCAAAGAATGCTCAACAACTTTATTATCTAAGTATTTTCATTAAGAATTTGAAAAGGGAGGCTTCCTAAAGCACTGAGCTGCTTCTTTGTCACATAATCCCATTATCAAGCAACAACCTCTTCTATGAAGATAGGCTGAGAAAGTTGGGGTTGTTCAGCCTGGAGAAGAGAAGGTTTTGTGGAGATCTTATTGTGGCCTTTTAATATTTAAAGAGGGCTTGTAAGAAAGAAGAGGACAGACTGATGCAATAGAACAAGGCATAATTGTTTTAAACTAAAAAAGGTTATATTTAGATTGGAAAGAAGGAAGATTTTTTTTATGACTAGGGTGATGAGACTTTGGAACAGGTTGCCCGGTTCCCCAGAAGTTGTGGATACTCCATCACTGGAAGTGTTCAAGATCAGGTTGGACAGGACTTTGAGCAACCTGGTGTAGTAAAAGATGTCCCTGTTCATGGTAGAGGGATTGGACTAGTTGATCTTTGAAGGCCCCTTCTGACTCAAACTATTCTATGATTCTATAAACATGTTTTAATTAATATCTTTACCATATAAGAATAATATGATGACAAATAAAGATGCCATTGTGCCATAATTTAGAGAATACATGGATTTAGATAGTAGTATGTTTCAAAAAGACAATTTTTGTAAAAGTTATTGGGAAAAAAATCTGCTGCAAATTACCCAGTGTGAATCAAAATCAAACCTATTGAATTTCCATTGCAATTCTCCTTTACTTATGTGGAAAAAAAAATTAAAATAATTCTGTAATTTGGTTTACTACTTTGAATAAATGTTTTCTTCAAATTTATTGCTGCAACCATCTCAAATCAAAAAGATTGCCTCTGCACAATTTTTTCTTCTAAAAAGGTTATGAGAGTTGCAAGGGAAATTCTGAAATTCCTTCACATAGTCTCTAATTTAAGGGCAGAGGAGGGAACAGCAAATGCAGAACATGAAAATGATTGGTTGTGCAGGCTACTTTGGAAGTGAATTGTACTTCTGGAAGTTCCCGAGTTGTTGCTGAGAGAAGTATACAATGTCTGTGTTTCTTTTTGTTGATTTGGAGAAGACAGTAAAAATGATAGATGTTAGGTTTTTACATATTACAAATGCATCCTGAACTTTTTTCCTTCACATTTCAGAAGTGTCAAATGGCATTAAGAAATGTGAGTGTTTTTATGACAATTACAATTTGATGCACAGAAAAATTCTGCAATACATTAAACACATAAATGTAAACAAAAAGACATACTATGTGTGTAAAGAAAAACAGGCAGAATCACAAACCAGAGAACATCACCAAGAAATTTCAGAAGTGTTCACATTTTTGCCTGTAAATGTTTTACTATTCATATTCTGACAATATACATTAAAAGTATATTTTAAACTTGATATTTATTCTTGATGTCATTCACCTTTTTTGCATGTAATTTCCTTCACTAATACCAAACACTACATATTGACCTATATGTGACTGTTATTTATTATTAATTTTGTGAGAGATTAGGATTTCTTATCAATCATGTAAATTTATTATGAGAGTTGCCATAATAAATGTTTGTGCTACCAAGACATCTTTACATAAACAAACATGTAAATGGTCTGACTGTTAACAGCACAGCTTTTACTTATATTTGGAATTAATTTGCTAACAAATCTTGATATCATGCTAGCTACCTGATCTTCATTCAATTTATAATTTACACATTTTCAAGTCTTCATCAATGAAGTTTAAACAATTACCTGTTTTGTAATTTCACCATATTTTGTAATTTAAAATGCCATGCATGTCAACTTAGACAACTGTATTAAACAGAGGTAGAATTATTCTTACATAATTCTTACACTGTAACCATTTTCTGTGTGTAGTGTCCAGTCTACATTCCACCACCACCCTAAAATAATTGTCATCTAACTGCTTGCCTCCTCACTGTTTTTTTTTCAATTTTTGTAATAGGAACAGTAGGGGGCATTCAGAGCTTTAGGTGCTCAGTATGGCTGGATATGATCCTTTGATGTTAGTTAACTGCATTTTAAATGAGTCAAATGCAATTCAACCAATTTACAGTATACCATATTAAATCCATTAATTCATGTAATACACATTTATGCATCATGAGCTTCTTTACTTCTTTGTTGTGTTGTTAATTACTTTCACTTAAGTTTTTAGAAGCATTTATTTTACATAGAATTTTAATAAAATAGATGAAAAGCAAAGATGAATGCAACAAGTTAGTTGCAAGATGTTTTAAATAATGAACAAAATTATTTTCTTAAATTGAAAGCACATTCATTCTTAATGTGTTCCTTACAAAGAAAAAAAAAACAACACAGGAAAAAAAAGTCTGACTTGAGTATACTTATTTGCTGTGGCAAACAAGTGTTGGGAAAAATGGCTGTCCTTCTCCCCAGCTCTCAGAAGAAAAAAGAAGAAAAATAGCCCAGGATTTCTTATAAGCTGTAGCTTCAGCTCCACAGATCTGAAAGAAGCTATGGGAGCTATGAGGAGCCACCTGCTTTATACAGCCTATCAGCAAAAAAGCAAAAGCCTCAGAAACCTACAGACTCATAAGAATGTACCATACGTATTAGGGTAAAGTTGCCACTCTGAGGTTATTTGAAGATAAGTGGGTGGAGATGGCTTTATATCAACATAGCATTTCCCTCATTCCATGATATGGATAATATTCTCCTGTGTAGAGTGCTAATTAGCACAGGAAAGTCCATGCCAGCAAAGTAGTCCACCTAATAAAACTGGCCACTGTCTAGAGTGGAACATCAGGGGATTTACCAGGTCAGAAAAACAGTGTATTTATGAGTTTAACTGCAAAGTTTAATATGATCAAGACACCCCTAAGACACTTAAGGTCCCATATTTCTTGTGAGGATTGCTCACACATTTTCCATTATAAAGTTTTTGGGTAAAATGCATAACCAATAGGAGATCTAATTATAAGATCTTTTTTGAGTCAGTGGGGTATAGAATCAGATGCATCCCTGCTTATTTGCTCCAGAGAGACCGACTGCACACCTAATCAACCTGAAGAATATTTTAGAAGTTTGGATGTGAATGTGGGACTGGGAAGAAGTAGGCTTGAATTTACATTTCTCTTTCTGATCTTACTGAAATATCTTTTTCACTATTCCTCTCTCAAGTTCCTGCATAGCTTTCAGTTTTCTGTCAGCAGAGTACAAGGAATCTCTTCAAGAAAATTGATAATATGCAATCAGAAAGTTATTTTTTTATTTTATGGCAGAAATAAAACAAACAAAAAACCCTTCTTCTTGACAAAAGGTAATCCCACAATTCAGCTGGTTTCACCCTACATGCAACAGCTGATCAGAATGAGAAACTGAGAAACTCTTAATCTGCAACTCAAACCACAGAATGACAAGTTTTGTTTTTAATATTTTTTCTTGGATGAGCCAGGGTGTTAAAGGATTTCCCAGAACACTGTCACAGGGGCATATTTTATTACTGTATTTTCCTATATTTCCTGTACTAATACTTGATATTCATATTACGGTTATTGTATGCACTCCAATGGCTAAGTGTATAACCTCAAATATCAAATAGATTATTCAAGGAATGGCATCTCACACTGGTTGAGTGTTTGCAGTTTAGGTCTGACATTATTTTCTCACAGTTTGCCTTCAAGTCACATTAATGTAGACACTGAGAGTGCAATTCATTTGTTAGATTTTTGCCTTTTGTGGTGCTGTAGGGTACCCTACCGGGAGACCATCAGCCACTCCACAAGGACAGGGAAATTCTGAGCATCCTCTGTCATACCTTCAGGCCTACACAGATGTCTCAGTTACTGCAGGGCCTTATAAGGTACTTGATTTCTGTGTGTGGGTAATTGAATCCTGCCTTACTTTTGGTCACCTGAATAACCCTGTTTGGTCCTGTTATCACACTGACCAGACCTCTATGGAATAAAATGGTCTATATATACAGGCAATGTAGACACTAAAATTTAGATCTGAATCTGGAGCTGACTCCCAACTTTGCATTCCAATAATTTCATCATTATCCTGGCAAATTCAATAGCTTATGGTCACTACTCATGTTTCAGAGCTTACTTCCAGTCTTCAAGCAGTTCAGCTGATTATAGACAGTGTCAGATTTTAATCACCTTCTTTCTATGTCTAAATACTAACCCTACAAAGGGATAATATAAGAATATACAGAATTAAAACAGAATGTGTGCCATATGTTTGACAAAAGAAAGCAACATATTTATCCTGCCCTTACCCACTGTAATACTCTCATCATTTTTCCATAGTATTTATGTGTCCTTTCTGCTGTAGTTGCAGTCCACCTGCTTTGTCATTTATCTCTGCATATCACTTCATTTACAGTACACTCAAAATATACCAAGAATATTAATTTTATCTCAAAGTTTTTCAGGAATCTAATATCTAATAAAGTTTAAAAGACACAGCATTTATGCAAATTTACATCTATATATAAGATGTATAGTTACACTAAGTCTTCATAGAGTTTTTCAGAAACAAGCAGAAGGTTTTTTCATACTTTTTAAATCTAATATCCTTTAGGTCAGTATCCATTCAGAGGAAAGATATCTGGTATGCTAATATTGGAAGATTTTATCAGTCTTGGAGAAGAAATTACTGAAACAATAGAAAATAGATTTTTTTTTTTCCAATTTGGCTATAGATTTGCTAGACCTAAAGCATATGTGCTCCTCTTTTCTGATGACGTACACAAAAATTTTTTATCACTTCACCTGTTCATTCACTCTGGAGTGTGATGGCCCATGATGGATAAGAATCTTCACAATGTCTACATCTCCTCTCCAAGCAGCCAAGTGAATAGGAAAATAACCTTTATTATCTGCCACATTAGTTGATGCTTCATACTGAAGTAACTTGAGAACTATATCCCTGGAAAAGAGCAAGTAAATCTAAAAATTGACAGGAAGCTTATTTTATTAAGTTTTTACATGAACATACATATTACCAAAATTTTTACCCCAAATAACAGAAAAATCCCCTGTATTTCAAGTGAAAATGCTATAAAAATGAAGACAAATAATTTCTGAGAATGAAACAGATAGTAAAACATTGGCAAAATATTCTTCATTGTAATGATTCTTACTTCTTATGAATACCCATCAACAATATTAGGATTAGCTCTCTGGATCTGCTTCTTTAAACAAGATGACTTGGCCATGGAATTGTTTTTAGAATTTGCCAGTCAAGGCCATGTGCATGTGCCTCAAGACAAACCTTCCAGGCACTAAGGGCAGAGAAGTAGTCCTATCCCCATCATTACTGAGTTCTGGAGGCAGGGAGACAAGAGGACAGCTTTATGGACAGGGTTCTTGCAGTAAGGCTGAAAAGAAACAGGTTTTCTTCTTCTTTAAGGCTTTATCTCAAAGAGTTTTTTTGCAGAAAATAATTTAATGATGATCTAGTTAGATATATACTATCTTCTGTGGAATAACTCCTCCTGTTTTCATTTTCCACATCCAGCTTCCTGAGACCAGTGAGGAAAAAAGTGATTTTTATTATTTTAATTCTTATTATAATTCCTTTCAGTTTATTCAGCATGGCCTACCATACATTAAATGAAAGATTAGTATAAGCTGATATATTGCATCCCTGATTTTAAGAAGTCTCTTGTACTTAACTTCAAAGGTTAAACTTAAAAATCTAGTGTGGTATGATCATTGCTTATCAAGTATGTCAAAAAGTAAATAAATTCTGTCTTATCTCTCCATCTGTCTTTTCATAGTTTGACACAGTTAGGCCTCATTACTTATTAAGTTAATAGCATCTATGATCCAGTGTGGGCGTTTCTATGCATATTTTTGCTGATTATGGAAACACTGACTCTTATCAATTTTGCTCTAAAAATCAGGGGGGCAGGGAGCATGGAAGGAGCTCAGTGCAGCCTATGTTATGACTATACGCAAAAACCTTGACTACAAATTAAAACAGAAAGTAAATCCCAAGGCAATTGTTCTCCCAACCTTGATGGTATCTTATTTTACTGCCTATTGAGAGAAAAAATGTGGCAAGTAAGAGTGAATATATCCAGGTCAAAAGAAACTCCAAATTGTCTCTAATTCATAGACATAGAGATACTGGAGTCATCACATCTAAGCTTTGAGGGAAACTTTAAGCTGGATTTTATTTACTCCTGACAAGGTCAAATAACATTAAAACAACCAAGAGCAGCTCCACTACAGGATGACTTTTGGTACACCAAAATTTCCAGAAAAGTGACTCCTGAGACTTTTTAGTATAAATAAGTTTTGAGAGACTTCTCGTGTCATAATAGTTGGTCTTGCAGTAGATAATCTAATAACGGCTAGAGATACAGAGTATTTTGAAAGGGACACAAATCAAAGGAAACAGAAATTGAAATATGTGGGGGAAAACAGAAAAAAACCCCATCACAACTGAAATCTACAGATAATGATATACAGTTACTATTGGGAAGAGTCTGTTGCAAGATTTAAGCTACAAAGTAGAACCTAGGTCTCTTTCATCCTTCTAGAGTGCCCTGACCTGTCACACTCCTCTAGGGTGAATCTTTTTTAGTGCTCTGTCAGAACTTTTTCATTTTATAGAAATAAATTTCAGAGGGGAGAAGACACAGAGTCCTTATCCCAGTAGCATTACTGGGCTAAGTAAAATTACTTAGGGATATTAAGATTCAAATCTCTGTCCCAGATATGATTAAATTACTTATATAAAGCAGAATAGTTTCAAAACAAAACAGAACTGCCCCAGAATAACCAAGGAGGAGAGAATTCATCACGTACAATGATCAAGCAGGGACTTGAACACTGGTGTCCAACAAGTGTCCCAGCCAGAAATTATTGCTTGGGTCATTAAGATTTACGTTCTCACTTTTCCTGAAAAACTCTGAAATCTCTCAAGTTCATCCTAATGTAAATTAATATTGTAAAAAATAAAACTCCAAAAGTTTTCAAAGGATAAGAGCTTATCCTAAGTGGGAAGGCTCCCGTGTCCCAATATTGTACCCAATATTGATTTTGCATATCAAGTTTCAAATCTGAAACAGAGTGTAAAGCTATTTGTTATGGTGACTAACAAAGTTCAAACCACCAGGAATCTGTCCAATTCTTTTGCTACCATTGTAGCAGGATCAGCACAACAGCTTGGATAGCCGGTCCTGAACCATCATGATTAATCATGAAATACCTCATGATGTATTTCAGCTTCCTTTACTATAACAAGCTATAAATGTGATGACAGTAACTACTACTTCCCCTGCTGTGAGGGTTAGAAGTCATAGCAGCCAGTGACCATCATGACCTTTTTAAAAGCTGCAGTTATAAGTCCTTGGTATATATACAGCAGTCCTGCTGCTGTATATAAGTCCTTGAAGATCTTGAAGTTCTCTCTGACTTCAGCAGAAGTTTGGCCAACTGTGTCTGAAAATGCTATTTGGCTTTTGTATGTTTTGGGATTTTATAATTTATATTGCTAGGATTCACTTGAAATCTCTAATAGATTCAGTGTTTATACAGCAATATTTTTACTTTGCTGGGTAACTATTGGTTTATAGTCAGTATTAAACATACTAAAACCAGTTTTCATCTATTTAAAACCAGCAATCTTTTCAAGCTAAGGCTTGGGCTTCTGTCAGCCAGAAATGTGCAATGGCACAAGAAACAATCCATAAACTATAAACAAGAGAAATGTGATTTTCTCCCTTTTTAAAAGAGGCTGAGTTTAAAAGACCGTATTAAGGATTTAGACCTAATTCAATGGAGGTAAAATATATTAATGGATTATTCTGCATCTTTCCACAGAACTGAAATTTTGAAAATGCACAATATCTAGTTTAACAGTATTTTAACTTCATTTATTTATTCAGAAACAGAATATCCTATATTCACCAAAAGATTGATCTGGTGTAAAGAAAATATGCAGGTTTCTAGAATATAATTAAACACATCCTAAAGTTTTGATTTTTCCAAGAAAGAATGCAAAAACTGTAAAATTAATAACTAAACATACAATTATTATTGGATTCATATATTATCTTATGAATAGATGAAAGTTAGTGCAAATCACTCTGTTTTAGTTGGTTTTTGATCAGCTCCTTATCTCCCGCAGAGGAATAACCCAAAGATCACGTCAAAATTTTCATTATTTAAAGTCCAGACAATGTTAACACCACCACTTTACAAACAAGACAGCTGGACTGTATTAAGTGGGGCAGCTCTTACTTTGGTTACAGTGGGGTCCATTCCACTAGAACTTTATAGACCTCACTAAAATCTTTCTTTCTTGTTCTGCCTTAATAACAACATGCAGCTGGCAGCATAATACAATGGACATAGCACAGCAAGGGGCAACATGCAATAACAGAAGTAACACAGAGCAAATTACAGGGCATAATAACAAAATATGTAGCAAATTTCCAGTTTTGTACTGACAGGTCAATTCCTTAGAATTCACCTGCACTGGTATGCCTGCTCAGTGAGGATTTTGCAGGGTTTCCCCAGGATTGTTGAGACATGCATGTGGAAACTTGGATAGACAGCAGGGAGAGAAAAGCTACAAAGCCCCATATATGGTAATAGCCATTTTTTAATGCTTTCATGTGTATAACTAGTAAATATTTTTATCATGCTACTTTTACTTTGATAATTATTAATCTACACCTTTCTTTTGTTCTACATTGTTTCCTTAAACTTTCAATGCACTACACATTTGTACATACACACACAAGTATCTTATAAAATTTTCTGTTGTAATTTCTCACCAGCTAAAATGCACTAGATCCACCACTAGCAATAACAATAAATTTACTCAAAATCAAGCAAGAATTTGGAATTACCAGTATAGAATCAATAACTTCGAAACTGCATTTCCCATTTTTTATTACTACATGCTGATATCAATGACAGTGTCAACAATTCTTATGTTAATATATCCCATTGGAAATAAGATTATTCTAGTAAGACAGGGTTTGTCAACTTTGTGAAAATCTCAGTACTATGCTACATATTTTTAAGTTATGCAGTTAAATACCATTCTACATAAAAACTAAACAAGAGGCACTTACTTGTGTCCATTTAAAGCTGCATGATGTAAAGCAGTGTAACCTGAACTGTCTGTGCAGTTTATATTTGGTCCTCGCCAGATGCTGCAAATAAAGCACAATTGTAAATTATTTTTCTGGCTTGGCAAGTACAGAAATGTCAGAAATTTAATGTATAAATAATCTAAAGATCACTGCAACAAGTGTGATTAAACTTTACGAGACAAATTATCTTGAAAAAATGTAAAATGTCATGTTGATATCAATATAATTTATTTATGAAACTAATTTTACACATTCATCTTTATAGCAGTCATGAACTTTATGTAGGGCAGTCTCAAAGACTAATAACTATTCTGTCATTTCAATTAGATCTGTTCTCCCAGTATTACTGTGGTAATTACACTGAAGTTATAATCTGATTTTGCACTACTTTTTTCTCAGGTATATATTCATTGACTCCAGGTCAGTTAGTCTAGATCCACACAAACATAAGATTAGTGAGATTCAATCATATCCTTTAAAAAGACAGTAAATTTATTCTTTTTTCTTGGCTTGATATTTTAGCTCCCATTTTAACCAATTACATTTTAAAATAAATTTTATATATATATATAAAACAAAATCAGAATAAATTATGATGGGGGTTAGTGTTATCTTCCTGTATTTTACAGCACTTATTTTACAGTCAGTTTCATTATATGCCCCATGAAACCAGTTTCATGATCTATTATGGACTTTGCCCAAAACAGTAAAGGAGATTTTTTGTTTCAAACTAGAAAAATGTGACTGCTAAAACCACCAAAACAAACCAAATTCACCAAAGCCTGGAAATTGAATACCAGAGGCATATTGAGTACCTGCAGGTTTTTTGCTAACTTACTACATTTGAAGTTTACTGTATCCTTTGTGGAAGCAACTTTTTACCCTTTTTTTAAAGTTCTGTAACACAGTTTTCAATCATTAGTATTACTAATTATTCTAGGACACAAGATGATGCATCCTGAACTACAGTCTGTTTTCTGCACTGTATTAGAAATACAGTGTTAAACAGTCACTGGCAAGCACTATTTTCTCTTCACTTCATAACTTAGAATCAAGTGCTGGAGTTTAAAGAAAATAATCTGAAGTCAATATGTAAAAAATGTTCATACTGACATTTTTCATGATCTACATCAATAAAATGACACGTTAAGATTAATGTATGCTTTTTAAGAATCCTTTACTACTGAATCTGTATTTTATTACCAGTGAGATACGGGTGTTGCAGACTGGTCTCTTTTTTGTGCATGTTTGAATGATTGATTACTTCATAAATTTAAACAGTTGTTTTCCCATAATTAATACTGCATGCATACAGAATTATTTGTGTGACACATTGTGTTCTGCAGTGAGCATCATTCTACATAGGGATGGGTACCTCACATCCCTCTGCAATTTAATTTCTTGGAAGAACAGGACTGAAATATTTTCTTGGGTGCAAAGAAGCAAAAAATGAAGCCATTTTTTTAAAGCTGCTCAGAAGTCTACAGATGTTGTTTTCTACAGAAGGCAACTTCCAGCTATGAAAGTCACTCTAATCTTTATAATTAAAAGAAATTATTTTAACTTCATGAGCAATAGCTCTTCCATAATGGACAGATGTAATTTATATGGCAAAGACAGGCTGTCTTTATCTATTGGAAGGAAAGAAGTACTTATCTATCGATATTCTATAACCTCTTTTATACTTTTGCATAATACTTTGTTATTTTCTTATTTACTGGATTCTACTTTCTTCCTTTGATTTGTACCAGATTATAGAAGAATTAAGCAGAAAATTGAAAGCGGTATATAAAGTCATATTTTAAACATTAAAATAATATTTAAAATCTTAACATAAACAGCAAGAATATTAATTTACTTGGTTTTGCTTGCTTTGGTTTATAGTAGTTAGGATTTGCCTGGTTGTTGGTTGTTTTTTCAAAATACAAGGGGTCCAGGAGTTCATATATTATCCACGATGCACAAGGTCTTAAAAAAAAATTAAAAATAAAACAAACAAAAAAAATCAAAACCTAGTTCTTTTCTAGCCTAATCTTTTCTAGCCTGATTTTCTCCTTTAATCCAGGTACTTTTTAATGCATTGTTGTACTTCCTGATTCTGGTCCCTGGAAATATTTTTCAGCTAAAACAGTACTGAACCCTTTTTTTTTTTTTAAACTGAAACTTTACTAATGAGTATATACATGCTCCTGTGCGAAGCTTCTCGGGACACTCAAGCTGGGAGACAAAGGAGAGTGAGAAAATCCTGATGACTCAAGAGAGATGAGACAGGATGGACAGATTAATCACTGTCAGCTCCCAAACACTACAGAAAGACATGCTTAAATCAGAACCTTGTTATCAAAGTAAAGAACACAGGAGACATGAGCAGGACTCAAATGCCGGCATTTCCTTTCCCTCGGGCCAATGCAGAAATCCCCTCCTAGGACGTCTTGCGTTGCTGCAGTATTACAACATTTCCTACAAAATTAATGCACTGGATATTTATGCTTTAATAACTCACAATCAAATTCAATTTGGACAGTCTCCAAATAGAAATTCTTACACCCTAAAATTCCCAGCTGTGGTGAATAATTCAGCTAAAACTTTTATCTTGTAATCAGAATACAGCAAGGCAAAATTATAGTGGTGTATTATTAGCTCCATTAAAAAAGCATTTAATCTCATAGAAAAGTGGGGTGGAGAAAGAGAAAAAGCATAGAGAGCCCTTCTTTGCCTTTATAAACACATATAATATATGAGCAATTATCAAACATATCAATTTATCTGTGTATTAAAACACTTCAGGAGTTACTGTGGAAGCAACACTGAGGAGAACTTGGAAAAAAGCAAATTACCAGTCAACCTCCAGAAAATAAGATTTTTACAAAAGATTACCAGCTCTTTAGATTACCGTTAATATTGAATGTTCTCAAAAACATGTTTCTCCTAATTCTTTGATGCAGTCAATAATTAAGTTTCTTCATTTTACATACATTAGTAAGTTAGGAACTTTTCTTCCTATGTAAATCAGTAAATTAGGACAATATTTCTATCACTTAAAGAACTTTAAGAAAGTAATTGAACCTACTTTTTGTGCAAAAAACCCAGTTTTCAGTCAATGATGAATTAAAACTCTGAAATAAAATATGATCATCAATTATTTTCTTCTGTGGTATCTTGCCAAAGTGAGGCACAAAGAAACTGAAAGCTGTTATGCTACTTGAACTATTGCCAAAAGCAGAAAGACCCTCTTATTACAGTTTGCTCTCACTCTGGACAAAGAATACTGACCTTTTGAACTGATGTAAAATATTAATCGGAAATACTCTTTACTTGGTAAGAAAATTAACATTTTTTTCTTTTTTATGAGCTGAAGATAATTACATATAAAGAGGAGCATTTCAAAAGTGCTATGAAAATGACAGACTAAAGAAAAACACAGTTGATGGATTTGGTTTTTTGCTATATGCAAAGAATAATTATGAAGTTGCTGTTGTTACACACATATAGGAACACAAAAGCAAGAAAATCAGAACTTAATTCAGCTAATTTTCATCACACAGGCACACTCACTATCAACAGTACAAGAACCATGCATACATACACAGAATGTCCACCACAACTCAATGATTCCATTGTATTTCCCCTTTGTGCATATACTTTCATTATATTATTACATTATTTTATTATTCATTATCTAATTATTCATGCACTAACATTTATGGTCTTTATGCAGTAATTTTGCCAAGGTGAAAAGAAAATATTTTCATAAAACAATTATAAGAGTCTTCAAAAGCTGTAGAAAGCTGCCTGATGACATCAGTGTCTGTCTGCCCATTGGTTTCACTTAAACTTTATTTGACAACTGACTGGTAATTATCTTTGGAATTCATTTATTCTCTGAAATAAAGTGGCAAGGAAGAGGATCATTGTCTAGATGGAATCAGTTCCTCCAGAGGAGATGGACAGGAAGAACTTCCTAGAGATCCCCTGGCTCTTCAGGACTATGGAGGTAGTGAATCTCATCTTGCCAGGTCAGTTTTTATAGTAGGAAACCCTAAAATTCATCCAGTTCTCATTGAACTGGCAGCAGCAAACACCAAGCAGCTCAGATACATCTACTTTCCTTATCGTTCCTATCTTCCACGGAATAAATACGTAATACAGGAATTTGTGTTTTTCTGAGCCAAAATTGCCAAAAATTTCCATGTTTATTGTTGTTAATCTGACAGAAACATGTTGCCTAAAGTTGGTAGAGCACATAGCTTGGCTCCTATACTCATTAGTCCTCTGCCTACATTCATACTCACTTTCAGTCGTGTAAATTGAACTTTTACAAAATATATGGACAATTTTACAGAGCATTTTTGAAATTTTTATACAACAAAAATTATGTATCATCAGTTATTCAGACACAAAATAATAATCTTACTTGTTGTGAAAAGCTGCGAGATACTTCCCATTCTCTATTTGTGCACAAATAAATAAAAATGACAACCAAGTTGCTCTAACCTGTATAAATTAATAATGTTTCTTATCAAATATAGAAGTGTTTCATTTCAGTAAATGTGGGGTTTTTTTCTTTCTATAGATTCCTCTTTGATGGAATCCAGTGTCACATAAGATATATTATCCTGTAAAATTAATGTAAGTCTTTTTTATGTATGGTTTTACCTATTATTTACACTACTTGACTGAATTTCAGACACATTTTCAAATTACTTTAAGAAAAGTAGATTTAAATATTTGCCTCTAATGACAGTGGGGAAAAAAAAAAACAAAAAATAGAAAAACAAAAAAACCCTCAAACATTTTAAAGCATAACAAATAATTAATTAACAATAAAAATGCATTCTAGGATTTTTCTTTTTTAGTAAGTGCAGCTATAGGTCTGCAATTGATAAAAGTAGATGTTGTCTTGAGTAAGGCTATCTTAGATCTTCTTTTCACTATTAAACTAGCAGTTGCAAGCAGCAGCTGAGAGTTAAAAATTCAAAATTTAAATAATCATAATAAAAAATATTTTTTAATTTAAAAAGGAGAAAGGCAGCGGGATTACCCATTCAATTAATAGTAACTGTATTTTCAAAGCTTATTGATGTAGATATAATTCAAATTGTTTATTTAAGTGCTTTTGTTGTATCAGTGTGAAATGTGATTCAAAACCATTTCATTTTTGAATCTGTGGAACGTGCTTATCTTGTTTTGATTCCTGCTGTTTAGTTGTCTCAGTATAAATAATGCAGCAAAATTTGTGGTCAACTAATTCATGCGATTAAGTATGTTATTCACGTTCAGGCTCTAAAGCAGCTTATTCCACTTGTTTTCTTTAACCTTGATCTGTTTACAGTCTCTGACATAAATAGTGTAAGTCTGGAAAACCAGGGAACTTCACTGAATTGTGATATTATTTCCATATTGATTCTGTTCAATTGGCAAGTGATTTCTATTTAATATAAAATATTAAATACAGTAAATATTATGAGTTTGATTATGTATTACACAACATTTGCTTATTACTATACTTAGAGTAGCCCCTATACAAGTAGGTCTCAATCCTACACAGTGGTCTGATAATGAGGTAGAATTCTGTACAATAGCTACTTCTGCCAAGGCTAAAATTTGGAGTGGAGTGGCAGCATTTAGAAGCATACAAATACCTTAATGCCAAATAGATAACCTAGTATGCTACAATTAAAAGTATACAAATAACCTTAATGCCAAGTAGATAACCAAGTAGTATACTTGTCTATTACCATTCTTGCTGTTACTATATTTTTGATTGGAGAAGTACAAAGCTAGTACAGTCATTAATCCAATCTGCCATCCACGCTTTCTCCAGTGGAAAGAACTAAGAAAAGGCTGATTATAAATGACAGAAGTTCAGTGTGTAGCTGAGGAGAGGCACAATCCCAGATGTAAGGAGGGACACACAAGTCCTGGATATCCAGAATACTCCCAGCCATGATGAGTCTCACGGAGGCAATGTGAGCCTTGTCTGACAGAGTCAATGTTGCCCCTCACAGAGTCAATGTGTCTTTATCCTTCATATTACCTTAGGACAACAGAACAATTGCAATTGAAGGAAATACAAAAAGTCTTATAAGAGCATATTCTGATAGAGTTAGGACTTAAGAAGCAACTCTAAAGAAACTTCTGAACCAAGAAATTACAGAACCTGTGTATGAGGACATTATGATTGTGAAGTACCAGAAGAACAGGCTAGAATAGTACTGAGACAGAAACTATACAAAATTTCATACACGAGTGTTAGGTTATGTAATAAACAGCCCCTGTGTACATCCACAAAGGATCACAAAGAGAAAATGAACTAGACCTGAATAAAAGTCATGTGAACTAGTTTAACTAAAATAGAACTTGGTTTAATTGAAGTTGGAATCAATTTCATTTGAAGATATATAATTTTATTCTGATAGAGTTAACAGTTATACCTGTTTAAATGTTATAAAAATCAGGTAATATGCAAAAATATAAAAGAGAAACACTGACTTCTTGATGATGTCACACAAAGGAATAGGCAAAAAATTAGTCATGCTTTATTAAAAGAATCTGTCATATATATAAGGTCACTTTGCATTTGACCTTTATTTAAGCAGCTTGGCTTCATCATTCTTTACGGACTACTCAACTGGAAGTATGCTGGCTGGGTATACTAGATAATACTGTGGCTATATTCAGAGAGCAATATGTTCCTGACTAATACTGCTTAGCTTTGCCTTACTCTTGCAGTCAAAACCAATTTGCCTGGAGTAACTAAAAAAGAGAAAGCTTTCATCAGTTATGACTGCAGGATTCCTCATATTCCAGTTGTCTATAGGGACAAAGTGGGTTTTGCTTAGTTCATAGTGAACCTTAGTAACTCCAGCTTGTCAGTGATGAGTCAAACAGATCCTTGGATCCACTCCACAGTTCTGTCCTTGAGAATCCAGTCACCCTGATAGGAGAAAACGTAAACTCTCATTTGGCATCATGCTGCACAAGAACACTGGGAGAATAGCTACTAACTAAATTATGAAAATACTAAGCCCAAAACCAGATCAGCAGGCAGTATCTTTAGTAAGTATAATTATTCAAGTTTAAGCACATGAACCATGTTTCAAAACTGTTGTAAATGGTATCTCCAGGTATGATCTTATGTGATCTGAGCAATCTGCAGACATGCTATATGGCTAATGCTGAGTATCAGTATATCAGATGGAATTGTTCCTATGGAGGGCAACTCCATGCCCTATGTATCATGAGTTTGAGGTCCCTATCTATATGAGGCAGATGGGTTTACAAATTTGTTATAAATCTGACCTATAGGCTATCAGATCTATAGATTGATCAAGATCAACTAGGAACAGGGCTCCACTGTGTTAAGTAATATTAGGCCATTCAATAGAGAAAGAAAAAAAATCAGACATTCTTGAATATATCTTTTTTCAGTATATATATAATACATATATACATATGTATATACATACATTGAACTCCCTTTACAAGTAAATGATGGGTTCTTTCAACTCTTCCTAGACAACTGTTATTTAATGAAATTATATAAATGATAATTATTTTTCTGTAAGCACAGCAATGGAATGGATCTTCTGAAGGGTTTTGAAAGCTCTTACATATCTCATGATTGTAAGATACACTTACATGAATATACCTATGAACAATGAACTATAGTGTATAGAGTATATATCACCAGTATTTTCTTTGGAAGAACAGAACATGCTCTCAGACAGACCACTCTGAATTCTTCTTTTGTAAAAATTAGATGTCACTAAAATCCAAAAAAACACTCCAGTATTTCTCATCTCAGAAATGAACTTAAGCAAAGTCCCATTTCTCTTCCTCTCAAGAATACAGATATGATGACATATTTTGTTAGGAAAGATATTCCTTTAGCCATTCTTTTTATTAATTGAACTGATCTTGAATCTTTAGTAAGAACAGTTACAGAGGGCTTTTCCAGAATGTATTTTTGGAGGTCCAACATAGTATTCCTATCCATCATAAATTCATAGTGTTTGCAATTTTAAACACATTGTTATCACAGACAGGCAAAGCCAATATCTACTATAAAAGGAGGTTTTAAAGTAGAACAAAAATTCCTGAAGCTCTGGCACTGGAAGCAGCGCTGGGAAGAGTAACAATATATATCACAAATTTCTGAAATATGGATGCTGTTAGAACTACGACCTGATTCCAGAATTAAAAATTGTTCATCCTAGAAGCCAACCTGAGATGAGACTTTATTACAGCTCTAGGACATGCAGAACAGAACTTGCTATCTATAGAATCTGCAATTCAGCTGGCTTTAATACCTTGTCCTTCCTAATCTGGGTTTCCTCAAATGTAGAGTAATTCTATCAGACACCAGCAAAATAGACACCAGAAAAAAATACGTTATTCCATTTCCTCTTGGTTCTTGAAGGTCATCGCACACCTCATTCTCAGTTTGTGCTGGGATTTGCAAAGGAGATTCAGAAATCAATCTATAGTAGTGTCTTAATGCCTACATCAATGAATTCAATCACTAGAGATTTTGACATATAAGAATGTCAGACATAAGGGTCTCACATCTTGTGTTTACATCCACATGTTATTACATCAAGTAGCCACATGATTTCCCATATTCTCAGTTCAAAGTTTCCATATCTTCATCTCATAATGGCAGTGACAATGTCCAAACCTTTTGAACAGCCTACTGTAAACTTAACCTAAACTCAGAACAGTGAAAGAGTGCAGATCCAGCAACTAACTTCCAAAATCTGAATCCTGATATATTAAGGCTCTTGAAGTCTATCAACAACCCAAAACATACATACAAGATATAGACAACATTTGTGCTTTCTGACAGAATACCTCCTCAATTATTCAGATTCCATAGCTCTAAGCAGACAGACAATGTGCAAGGCAGAGAATATCAGAAGCCTGCAACAGTACATTTTTGCAAGATATAAAGTAATTGAAAGGAAGCTTGATCACAATGAATTCAAAATAGTCCTAAAAACCTTTCTTATCCTTAATATAAAATATTAAACAATGAGTTTGTTCCCTGGAGTAATATAGTTTTAAAACAGAGGTGCACTTAATGTCTTTGTTAGAATGCTAGCATAGAGTATCTGCATGTTACCTGGCTGCATTGAAGTATTAACACTCATTCTTTCCATCAGCATTGTATTAACTGTGTTAACAAGAACACAGTCTAGGAAAGACATTTGAAAGGTAAAGATATAGATGACAAATATATGATAAAGTTGATAGTTACTGCACAGAAAAAAAAAATAGCATCTGTTCAGATTACATCAATATTTCTTTACTTCTTTTAACTGGATTAACATACTAAATAATAAAGTTGATTAGTGTGAAATTAGCTACTGCAATAAGTACAAACGAGTAAAACCAATCCACTGATTGGTTTTCTCAGATGCTTAAAAGTATTGCAGAATGGTGGCTATATCAGAGATACTGCATAACACAAACAGAATCTTTGCAATATCCAATCATAGAGCTATTATAATGTGACATGTTTAAATGTTGTTGGCACAGTATAGAAAATTTGGATGAGTAAAATACTGGATGAAACTGTGTTCTCTGGTACAAAAATTACTAAACCAGGAAATGTTATTACTAAGGTGAGTTGGAGCATAAATCCTCTCTATCCTATGCTCAAGATAATCAAAATGGTAAGAAAAAAAAAGCTTTCCAAGGATAAAAACATAGAATCAATACCTTAATTTCTCTTCTCAGCACCATGTTATGTCTGAAATAAATAGTATCAAAGCAGAAGTGTGCTACTGAACACGCATTTCATTTGCTGTGCTTTGCCAACAGAGGTCAGGATTACCTCAGGAGCATCCAAAGCATTACTATGATCATGATTGGAATTACTTTATCAACACAAAATTACTTTCACTAAGACGAATAACATACTTTAACTAGAGAGGCTAAAGTTTCACAACTTCACATGCTGCAAAGGTCATCCAAAGCTTTTGGGTATGTAACAAGAATATCACCACTTAAAATTTCATGAACACTGTTACTGAAATCATTACAAAGGCCATATCCATCACATCTCCAACAAAATATTTGGTAAGATGTACTAGTAATCACTTAGATCACTCAGAAAAAATAAATTCATCCAACATGATGACTTTTATTGCACAAAATCTTTTACAACACATAGCTTGGAAGGCAAACTGTAATTACAGTAAAAATATTAATTAAACCTGCAGTCTGTTTATGTTTGAATTCCCTATTGAAATCCATTAAGAGTTATTGTTTCTATTCTATATAAAAGCCTTATCAAATGTAGAAATTAAATCCAAGACTAAGAGGTTTAAATGACACAGAAGCTTCTACTATAAAGGAAGATCTGGCTGATGTAGAGCGTCAAACTGCTTAAAAACAACAAAAAACCACACTTATATGTAGATGCATCTAAAGTGAACACTATGTTTCCTAATTCTACAAAAACAATGAAATACTAACAAAGAAACTAAACATTCTTTGTTCCTCAAATAGTTCTACTGGGGCATGTTTTTTAGAAAATAAAGCAGTCCTCTACTCCTTAAGTATTGCAAGTGCAGCCCTATTGATCATGAACTTTTTCTCAATCTTAAAATAAAGATGCTAAATTTTGGGAAAGATATTTCAAGAATGTTAACTGAATAATCCTGTCATCTTTCTGCTCCTTAAAACAAAACTGATAGAATACTCCACAAAATCCGTTTTGGCAGATACCTCTATGTAAATATATATTGTAAGACTCAGCCATTACAGGAATAATTTAATATTCTTTCTGAACTTCCTCTTTGGTAAGAAACATCTGGAGAACCCAAATTTGGGTGCAAATATTCCTCCCAATACCATAGATTTTAAATAAATACAGGAAAAGAGACCACAGTTCCACAACAAGACACCATGTAAATTTTTTCATTCCAGCTCCCTCTCCCTATAATCTACTATTAGCACCACTGTACATACAGGACTCATGAAACAAATACTATGATTTGTTCAGCTGTGCTTAATGCAAATAGTCTTCCTAGCTCTTTATTTAATACAGCAATAAAAGAACAATCCCTGACTAAGTATCTTAGGTACTAAACTAAATGTAACATGTAAGGATAGACTGGCTTACAACATGAAAGAGGAAGTGATACACCAAAAAAAGTTATGAAATGCACTTGTGAGATGGTAGATTCCATCTTGTTTTCCTTTATTATATATACAAATCATAGTTATTTTGTTGTTTTACATTAAAGGTAAAATAACCTACAACTTAGACCATTTGCAGAGAGGAAGGGATCCTTATTTGTGAAACCTCTAGAAAGGCATAGATTTTTAGAGAATGATGGAAGGCCTGTGATATACATATGGGCTAGGTTCTCTGGAAGCTACTTAATAGTAACTATTAAAAGAATCCAGACCCAAAAACCCCTAAAAAACAGGCCCCTCTTGAATTTACCTTATACTGAATTCACTTTAAATTTTTATTATCTTTAACCTTGGAAAGAAAGATCATTTTCTACATCTGATTTTAAGGGCACTTTCAACAAGTAGATTTGATTGTTAACTCAGTCTAGATGGTATAATTATTCTGTTAAATTAAGAAATAATCATTTCACCAGAGGGTGCACGATCTGATTTCAAGCAGTAAGAAGAGAGATGTTTTCCTCCAAGTGCTGAAGCCTGACCAAAAAATATTTGTAATACTTGAAGTCAAATCAGAAAAAAAAAAAAAAAAAGTTGCTGAGGCTTCACCCATGAAAGTAACAAATTGAACCAAGAGTTTGTTTAGGTTAGCTTTCCTGAGTAGCTAGATACCCAGCATCCAGCAAGAACTATAGAAAAAGATTCATTCTTTAAATAGCCCTGGTTATGTAAAGTCTAACTAGTTCCTGGTTCATGATTGGTCTCTCTTGGTCCCACTATCCAGGTAAAGTTCCTCATTTAGGTGTGTCTCTGATGTAGCTTAAGTTAGTGCAATTCCAGGAACATTTCTTACCCAGGGTGAGGGTTTTGTAGCAAAAAGTAAATGTTTAAAAACCACTTAGTCACTAGAATATCCAGCTCTTCTGGATTTTCAAGAAGCCAATTGAAAAGAGTGCAAAGTGATCTGAAGGAACTGGGCATCTTAAAAGGCATATAGAGCTTATACCAGATTTATATGAAATACCTGTATTGATAACATGCTTATGATTCTGCTGTGGTTTTGGCTGGGGTAGAGTTAATTTTCTTCTTGGTAGGTAGTATGGGGCTATATTTCGGACTTGTGCTGGAAACAGTGTTGATAATTCAGGGAAGTTTTGTTATTGCTGAGCAGTGCTTATATAGAGCCAAGGCCTGCTCCTCACACTGCCCCACCAGCAAGGAGGCCAGAGGTGCAGAAAAAACTCTGAGGAGACACAGCTGGGAGAGTTAAGCTCAACTTACTAAAGTGACATACCACACCATATAAAATCATGCTCAATAATAAACTAGCAGGAAGTTTGGCAAGGGGGCTGCTGCTCGGGGACTAGCTGGGCATCAGTCAGTTGGTGATGAGCAATTGTTTTCATTTGCATCAATTTCTTTCTTGGGTTTTATTCTTTTCTCTTAGTTACTTTCCTTTTCATTTATTATTATTATTATTGTTGTTGTTGTTGTTATTGCTATTACTATTATTATATTTCAATTATTAAACTGTTCTTATGTCAACCCATGAGTTTTCTCACTTTTACCCTTCTGATTCTCTTCCTTCTATCCTGCTAGAGAAGGAGTAAGTGGTTGTGTGGTGCTTAGATGCCAGTTGGGGTTAAATTGCGACAGATTCAAAAGAGATTGTACCACAGCAGTATTGCTTTAATATAACTGAGACAGTGAAATAATTGGGGATACATTACAAGCATAAAGAATTGCCAGCCATGATCAAAATAATCTCATACAGACTTTGATCATGCCAGTTCAGAGTAGTCTGAGTGCACAGACAACATTTAATACTCAATAAAAGAGTAATCAAACAAAGCTGAAAGATTAACTACTCCTTGGACACAGAAACAGAATACCAGGATGCAGTTTATGGTTGCAGAAATTTTAAAACTATACCAAATCTACAGCAAACAAAAACAGAAACAAAATTTTTGATTTTTTTGTAAACCAGAAAACTTTTAAGAGTTCAATAGCCAATGAAGGAATATATTCTCATTACAGCAAAATACAAATTTTAACCTAGTAGATCATATAGTTCTGCCACATAGGAGACAAAAATTCAGCAAAAAAATCCAGGGCATGAAATCATTTCAGAATGGCTTTGGAGGCTTTTTTAAATGGCAAGATGAATCTTCACCTAAAGGTAAACTGATACTGAATTGTCTCTTTAAGTTTGCAAACAGAAACTGTTTTTCTGATAGCCTTTCATATATCCCCCAGTCACTGAACAATCTAAAATCCATAACAAATTTTACAGACAATCATGTTTAGGTAGTGGAGTTTTGTGTACCTGTCTTCCATGTATATGCTGTTGAGATTGAAGTACAATCTGGATCACTAAAACTATACAGCTCTGCTGAGCAACCAGAAGTTATGTCATGGGTTGTATGCAGGTTAGGACTCTCCATTCTGACAGATTCAGAATGCTATGTCAGTTGCTTTGTTACTTCCAGTCTGAACCATCTAGGAACTCAAGCTGCATCAGCACTAGTAAATTAAACATGTTTGGAACTATTTTCTGGCATTTAGGTCATACTGGCATAGAATGCTCCACATCTACACTACTCAAGCCTTCCAAACAGGACAGCTGCATCCAGACTGTCTAGCAGGCCCTAAGCCCATACTAATACTTCAGCTGTACTTGGTAGCTCATTCCTTGGGAGAATTCCACATGGCACATCCCACTACCCAGAAATGTTCCCTGACATGTTAGTTAGACATGGCTTCCCATTCCTGTCATAGGTTTGGCAGAAGCCTATCTCCCAACAGCAGCATTTCTCAGCTTAGAGGATACAAGAGAAATACCCTGTCTGAGTTTGG
Organism: Antrostomus carolinensis; assembly: GCF_000700745.2. Lineage (NCBI taxonomy): Eukaryota > Metazoa > Chordata > Aves > Caprimulgiformes > Caprimulgidae > Antrostomus > Antrostomus carolinensis. The sequence goes on along the minus strand of NW_010329341.1, from coordinate 11,427 downwards.
GTCCAGACAGATCTGATGAGCATCTGTCTATGGTTCATGTTTGTGCTTTATGCCTTTGATCCTCCCAGCAGAGGGCATAGAAAGGAGAAGTGGTAAACTGACCCCACCTCCTCTTTTAGCCCTTTGCCTGACACCAGGATAGGAGGTAAGGGGAAGGAAAGTTATATATGTGAATATCCCAAACAATATACTGTTGCTGGTAAGTTAGCTTCTTTACTTCTTTTCTCCTTCTTCACATGCATATTCATATTGATGGGAAATTCCTAGCAGTTCATACATAATTGCACAGTTTACCTGCAAGGTAATCTATCAGTCTCATGCTGGTATCAAGCTAAGAAAGGAGTCTACAATGGACTCAGAGTGACCTTATTCCAGAAAAAGATTGTTAACGGCTACAGCAGCATGAGTCTCCTCAACTTCTCAGCAGAAAGAATGCTTATTAAAAAAAGCAGTCTTCAGAAAAATGGTTCAGAAAAGACAAGGTACGTAGAGACCTGAAAAATTCTTACATTAAAAATACCCAAATTTAGGTTCTATAGAGGAACAGGAGCTCTTGGACAGAACTCCTATCCAAATTGTACGGGAGGAATACAGAAGTGACTGGGTGGGAAAAAAAAAATTACTCCCACTAGCAGAAAACAAGTTGAAATTAAGGATGGCAAAAGCCTTTACTAAACTGACATATTTCTCACTTCTGATTTCCCAGTCATCACAAATCAAGGAGAAAGAAACCTCCTTAGGTAAGGGGGACCTAGTTAAACATTGGAAATTTGGCCTACTTATCAGAGATAGTATTTCCTGTAATTAATTAGATGGTCTCTCCAGAAGGAAGAACAAGTCTGTGTCTTGTGAGAACAGGTCAAGGATGAAAGTGAGAGTTGGGTAACCACATTCATGATGAAAGAGGTCTTGGTACTAGGCACTGCCATAGTGCCAGTCTGTCATACTGTCTCTGAGAATCCTTGGAAGAACTAGAAATGAAAAGAAAGTATACATCAGGGAATTTAATCAAGAGAAGGAATCTATAATAGAGAGGCTTGACTAAAGTTGAAGCAGGGCAGGGGATTCTTTCTATTGATCTCTGAGACAAAAAGATCAGCTTCTGGAAGGCTCACGTTATAAGATTAAATTTTAGAATGTTGTCCTAAGTCACCCACTCACTGTTCACAAGCCTAAAATAGGTCAAATTGTCTGATGATGTACTCAGAGCTTCTAGGAATTCATAAGGCAAATCTTACACTGGGTGTACTGATCTGAAAGATTAACCAGCTCCCAATACAGGAGAACGAATTTCATAAATCCTTGTTTATGTAACACATCGTGGTAGTGCCAGAGCAAGCTCCTGTATCTTCTGATTTGGCAAAGAAATATTTGGCATATACTTAGAACAGGATAATTGTATAGACATGAGTCTACTATGAATACCAGAGAGTCTTTGCTGCAAGGCTTGGTGGTATCTCCAGGGAAGTAAAGAGACATGGATAGGAATTTGGAATAAAAGAGCATCCTGTTATAGAGCCACTGAATGGGACATGCCACTGTTATGGAAAAATTAATTCTTACAGACAAAATATGGTCTAAATAGTCCTAAAGTGCTTTGTAGGGCTACAAGCAACCAAAAAACTAGTTTAGAATTTCTGTGGATTCTGAAAGGAAAGGTCATTAAATGACACTGGGTAGTCCAGCACGACCTGACAAAAATTTGAAGAGCTGTTGGAAGCACTTTTAGAAATTATGAGGAATGTAATTTGTAGGAATTCTTATAAGATTTCTGCATAGCAACTCTAGTTAACTCTACTCAATAGAGTAGAGGAGATGCAAAGGAAAACTTAATACTTTTTCAAGAGAGCTACATTTCCACACCTGATCATCATAGTGAGGCTAAAAAGGCACTCCAGTCCACCTGAGAATGGGAAACTGACACCGAGGACATTGAGTCATGAAGAGTCCAAACTGCAGGATTCTATAGTGGAATCGGTCATAACCAATTTTGAGTAAAAGGTATTTCCCATAGATAAATCACACCATAGAAAAAAGGATCTTACAAACCGAGAGATACAAACAACTCTTGTTGCTATAAGCATGAAATAGCATTGTATGGATCTCTGGGTTTTTTCAAACTTGAAAGTAGCTGGCTTACTATTGGTTTCCTATGCAATAAAATGGAACCAATTTCTTGGCTACTTTCACCCAAAGCTGAAAGAAAATGGGAATGGTTCTGTATAATAATGGGGCTGGGAGGAGATACATAAGTGGATGTTTTAACCAATGTCAGTGCTGTCCAGTATGAAGATATGCAACAAAGTACAGTCCCCCTATTCTGAACATAACTTGGATGAATTCAAAGTGAATTATATTATTATTTCTCGCTGTTTCAGGGGTGGTGGAGGGGGAAGTTATGACAGTCTCTTAGTATATTAGACATATAGCAGTATTTTATGCCTCAAACATTGCTGGCACCTTGGCTGTGCAGAGAACCACAAGGGAATCTTATTCTGCAGTGTGCTTCCTCATGTAGCCAAACTGCGAGCAAAGTTTGTAGCACAGAGCAGCACAGAACAGTATCTTCCTGGAAAGGTGAGACAGAACTCTGACCCAATGCACTAAAGATCAACATTACAGAGATATGAGCTGCAACTGATACGGCATTTTCCTTCTGCTGATAATCTTCAGCTCGTGAGCTCTGTAATTGATGAGACAAGTTATAAATCATATAACCTAGAAGATAATCCATTTAATATTACAATTCCCTGAAAAACTCCAATGCTAACATTTCTGGGATCAATAACTAGAAACTGGAAGTGCTTGTACCTCTTTTTTTGGACACAGATGAGTGCTCTGACAACACCATCAGCTTTGGCATTAGGAATGCCTTTGGTAAATCCAGGATTCTTACTCCTTTTCTCCAGTAACCTCTACATGCCGTAACCACTCAGAGTATCTGATAAGAGAAGATGAGATCACTGTCCTGACCACCATGCACATTGGAAATACATTCCTAAAGACTCCTAGTTTCTTCTTCCCAGGCTGTGAAGAGTTCTCAAAAGTAGTGTCTCTACTTGGTTCTAATGAAAGAGATCTAGCAGAGGAAGAGGGCTGAAGCTTTTACAGTTCTCCCTTCTCTTCTGATGACTTGAGGCCCTAATAAGTATAAACAGTATAAACTAAAACACTTATAAAAAACTAAATGCAATTAATACTGCGTATTAGAAATAAACTAAACACAACACAAGAAAAAGGAAGAAAGAAATCAAATTCAAATTATTTGAGCTGAGCTCCTACCAGTGCAATCCTATAATTACAAGCATTAAAAGAACATGAAGACTCGTTAGCTGGTTGTACCATCTTCTTTACAGTTGTACATGATGGATGTAATAAACTACAGACACTGCTGGTCAAAGAGTTCTGATTGCAGCTGCATGGTCTTATGTGTGCACAAGTCAAGTATGGAGCAAAATTTAGGAAGATTAATATTTCAAGTGTTTAAGTGATGAGACAATGCCCTCATAGATGGGATTGGGTTTTGTCTGTATAAGGAGAAAAGACAAAAAGGATGCTAATAAGAGAAGAATAATGATACAAAAGAGGGGAAGGGAAAGAGAAAAAAATCGCATTGATCTTACACAGTTACACAGAGTACTGGTCAACCACAAGATTACAAATAATAATAACTAAAGGTAGCTATAGTATAAAAGTTATATTTTTTGTTACTCTTTGCTTACACTTTCTAGTGATGTCATTCTAAACTTAGACTCCAATCCATGAATTTCAAATGAAATATAAAAAGAAGAACAATAATTCATATACATACAATCCACAGTTAGAAACTACATATCTCTTGTCATACTGTATAATATAACCTTATTTTAAATTGAAATAATTTTAAATACAGTTATTGCTATAAGCAAAGACAGATATCTACAAACACAGGACAAAATATTCCTCTAAATGCTACATACTGTGGAGGGTTTTGTAAATAAGAAGTATATGCATATAGTATGATTATTCACTTCTTTCCAAGGACATTTCCCTTCTTTGGAAATAATTTCTTTACTTAAACATTAAACTACATCAAGCAGAACTCATATTTGTAACGTTTCTGAGGAAAAGAAGTTTCATATTCTCCAAGAGACAAGATGTGGATTTTATCCTTATAAAGGTGCCATTTAAAGTCTTACTATACTGAACTCAACCAAAGCTTTGAATTAATAAGATATACAAAAGTCAATACAGTTACCTTATAAATCATCATCAATATTTCAGCATTGTAAAAACAGCAATATAAAATTATTTTTTACTACAACATTTTATACTGTCTTGTCAAACATCAATTATGCATACAATATTCTGAATTTGAATGAACTAAGTTGTTTTGTCAATAATTCAGGCAATACAAGAACTGTAATTCCCCACATATTAGTGCTTCCAACAGCATTTGGTTCTGTTTTTATTGGTTCCATTATTTCTTTTTTCTTGTATTAAAGTGAAAACATAAAATAAGGTGAAGTTATAGTTGTGTAATACATAAATAAAATAGTGATTTTTTTTCCCTGATAATTCTTTCTATGTGAAGGGATAAATTTCTTTAAATAAAGCTATCTTTTCAGAATAAAAGAAATTAATATAAAAAGATTCTACAAATTTAAGTCCAAACTTTGTCATAGTTACTTCCCAATTGTTACTGATAGGGAAAATAATTTGTTTGACTTCCAAAACTAAGGCACTAAAGTATCTTTCATAAGAGCAGAGGCTGAGTCATGTGACTGTTTAGGCTGCAGAAGGCTTGGGAGGATTTTATCAATAAGTATCTGATGAGAGGGAGTAAAGAAGACTAAAGAAGTAAAACCAGGCTCTTTTCAATGGTGCCCAGTGACAGGACAAGAGGCAGCAGGCACAAACTTCAACACATGAAATTCTACCTGAAGAAAACACTCTTTTTTTTTACTGTAATGGTGGTAGAACACTAGAGTGGGATACCCCAAGAGGTTGTGGAGTCTCTATCCTTGGAGATACTCAAAATCTTACTGGACACGGTCCTGGGCAACCTGTTCTAGATGACCTCTGCAGATGATCTCCAGAGGTGCCTTCCAACATCAACTGTTCTATGATTCTGTAAATGAATTTTACATTAAGATTTTTTATTTTTTTACTAAGAGTTCCACCTCTTGATGTCATGTATAAAAGTACACATAATAGAAAATGCATCTGTAATCCTTGTTCTACAAATCCAGAGAATTCAAATTCTCCTCATCGACTGTACTGAACTTCATCTCAAAAATAAAGCTAGATACCAGTGAGCAGATTACATCAAAATTAACTTTCATATTATAATGATGGAGTAAATATGCCCAGTCATTTGAAACCAGGGAGGTTTTTTCCTTCTAACACATGTAAGGCAGATGCAACTCATGTTCCATCCTTCATACTTTCTATGAAACTTTGGAGCTAGGATACAGATAATAACATCTAGGCTGGTTTTGGCTGTCCTAGAGAGAAACATGGGAGATAGATACATTGAAGTGCATTCAGTACTGCCATAAAGTCCTCTCATTAATCACTGGGGTAAGAATTATGAGACTGGTCAAAAGCAGGTCAAATGACTTGTACCAAGAGTGAGACCACAATATGTGACAATATCCAAGCAAACCTGTGAACATGTTTATTTCTTTTCTCCTGAAAATCTAAATATTTGTGGTCCAGATAGCAAGTCAATTTGAACAATTTCATCTTTTCAGAGCGTCTGTGACAATGTAGGTAATGGGCTGACTGGGAGAATGGAAGCTCAGCCCCACTAAAAGATAGCTCTGATTTTCAGAGGCTGAAGGAACTTCTCCGTACTAGGACTGCTCTACTGTGAAACTATTTGTGGACAATGCCACCTTTAACAATGACACACTTTGCAGCAGAAAACAAAGGGAACAGGCAATGATCTCTATCAACTCTTAATGAAGAAAGTAACAGATGAGGAAAGTTCCTAAATTAAAGCTCCTTAAATTAGTGGATGAGGAGAAAAGACTATCAAAAAGATAGTGAAGGAGAAGAACAGCACTCTTCTCCGAGTCTCACTGCTTAAGAAGCTAAGTAACAGGAGCAAGTAGTGGACAGGACTGATTGCGATCAATCCTATGCCCAAGCATGAGCATCAAAAGAACGTGACAGCTCTAGATATTGTCACCTTAAAAGACAGAATTGTCATGGTCAGAAAATATATTTTGGAAATAACATGCACAGAATGTAATTGTGAAGACTCAGAGAATATGAATAGAATATAAACCTTTGGAACCATCTGATTCAACCATTTTCTCTGAGATGGGAAAAATTCAAAGCTGGAGCTAATTTTGAAGTCAGATCAGTTTGCTCAGGAACCTGTGGAGTCAACTTTTCAGTATCTTCAGTAACGGATATTTCACTGCCCCTCTTGCCAATCTTTTCCAGTGCTTGATTACCCTAACTGTGAATTTTATCCCTAGTATCTAATTATAATTTTTCTTGTTCTAATTTGTATCTGCCACCCTCTTCCCTTTGCTCTACACATATGAGAAAAGCCTGGCTCTTCTCAGCACCAAATGAAGTAGTTGAGGACACCTTAATGAGATCTTGTATAGTCTTCTTTTCTTCAGACTAAACAAACAGCTCTTTCAACTTCTTGTATGTCAGTGCTACAGCCTCCTAATGATTTTGGTGTCTCTCTCTGCTGGATTTACTCCAGTTTGTCCATGTCTTCTATTGTGGAATCCAAAACTGTACACCCGTCTGAACAAAGGTGAATATGTACTTCCCTCAACTTGCTGGCCATGTATTCTATTGGCCTTCTTTGCTGTGAAGGCACACTGCTGACTCATGTTCTCATCACATATGGTAGTCAGGTCAGCCAAGTACAATTTAGTCTTGGTTAATCCATGTTAATTCCTTCATTCACCCGCTTGTCCTTCATGTGCTTGGACATGGCCTCCTGAAGAAAATACATATACACTGATGGGGCTGAAGATATTAAAAAAACTGAAGATGATTCAAGAAAGGAACAGTAATTTTACACTCTTTATTCTATATATGGTTTAACAGAAATTCATTATTACAATTATTGGCTTTCAAATCTTGATCTTGATAGTCTTGATAGACTGAAGCCTAGATATTGTCCTTCAATTCACTATTGCAAACCCCTTTTATTTTCCCAGATTTCTTCTAAAAAGAAGAGTATATAAAATTGTAGGCAAACACGTGGCTGAAGCTGAAAGGCTTCTAATTTCTGTGCTTTTTTTCATGTTCTCATTACCTGAAGCACATATGAGATAGGGAACATACAGATTTTAAATATCCAGTGGTGAAACACTGGAACAGGTTGCCCAGAGACGTGGTAGAAGCCCCATCCCTGGAAACATTCAAGGTCAGGTTGGACAGGGCTCTGGGTAACCCAATCTAGTTGAAGGTGTCCCTGCTCACTGCATGGGACTTGGACTAGATGACCATTAAAGGTCCCTTACAAGCCAAAGCATTCTATTATCTTTGAATAATTCCAGATAAAATACAGAAACAATCATATGAATAATAGATCAGTTGACACTGGCTTTGCAACAGAACATTTCAAGCACAAAGAAGAGCAAGGATTTTCTCTTAGTAACTATGACTAGTCTCTGTGAGAAAGCCTACATGGAATCTCTGAATGTAGGCTAATATCTTGCAGAAGATGCTGCAAAGGCCTTGTATTTTTAGTGACAGCTAGTTTAATTAAAATCAGTCAAATTAAAAACAAACAAACAAACAAACAAATACACAGTTTGTGGTAAAATAGCTATTAAAAAAATTATCTATGGGGTCACACTAAAGGAAAATTAGAATACCTCAATTCTGCCTGTAGTAGCTGTCAGAAGTTATTCCTGAAATGCACCATACTTTCATGATTTACTTGTTTCTTGGATTTAAGACTGATAGATTACTATCAGAAAGGATAAAATAAACATTGTCCTACATTCTATATGATCTGAAATCCTTCCAGACCCAAATAATAACTAATTCCAGGTTCTACTACTGCTGGTCCTTCTTGCAGGAAAGTATGCGCATCTCTCAGACCTATCTTAGAAGGCAAAAGAGAACAGTCAAAGGATCCAGAATACTTCAGCATGAGGGTGCTTTTCTTACCAAGTGAGTAGGAAAAAAAAAAAAAAAATGGAGGTGAACTTCATTTAGTTGTGTAGATTTTATCTGGGAAAAGAGCAGTAGGCATCTCTCAGAAGGGAAGAAGATTAAGAGAAGAGTAAGATTATGCTGTGAGAGCATATGAGAGAAAGCTGGGAAAAGGTATGTGAGCTGTATTAACTTACAATTTGAAGGTCTGAGACACTTATTGGATTAAAGGGTTAAAGCAACAGATATTTTCATTGCTGTCAGCCTGGTCTGTCAGAGTTCAAATTTACCAACTATCCTGAAGCCAGCTGTCTCTACTATTCCATTTTTAATTTAATAGTCCAGGGAAATTATCTTTCTAAATTAAAATTATTTGCAAAAGACAGGGTAAACCATTGCCAA
>NW_010329341.1:0-2871 GCF_000700745.2 Antrostomus carolinensis | reverse complement strand
CACTCTCACTGAACATGCCTTCCCTGCTTTTACTATCTCACACTGTACACTTATTCCTGAAGAGCATCTGCAGCTGTTTGGTTGGGGTTTTTTTAACCCTTCCTCCTACTTTATTTCTCCTAATGATAAATTAATTTTGATAGAAACTCCTATTTTCCAGATGCTTACGTATATACTTAGTTCTATGACTTCGGATGCCTACAGAAATAAGATATTTGTTCAGATTTAAATAAATTATTGTTTTCCTAGATTATCTTGAATTCTGCAATTGCCAACTAATATTTTTACTTCTGTGCTTGTCAATTAATGGATAGTCTTATATTTTTGTCTTTAAAACTGACTGAAATTTAAGTTCAGTTGAGAACACTGCCATTAAAAATGTGATTTTAGGGCAAAAATCAAGATAAATATAGAATAATTTGATAATAAGAATTGGTATGATATTATATTAATAAGGCAAACTAGAAGACAAATATTAACAATAACTATTATTCTTATAAGAATTACTCACATCTTACTAGAGGTATTCCTAAACAAAAATATTTTAATAGTTTATCTATTTATGAATAAGAAATTAATTACAATTTCAAAATGTCTTCTGAATTTTATTCAATTTTAAGCCTGACAAAGAAAGAAAGCTTTGTTTTACTTTGACCACAACTGCTACAAAATCACTTTAGAAGGCAAACTACATACATGTAGCTCCCGTTGGCTTCAATAGCAATGGTAATGTACAGAAAGTGAAACTTGTCTCCTGAGGTTCATAGAAGCCTTTTCAGTTCTCAGATTCAGCCTTGAACACCACCATTCAAAGGTGGTTTTGTAACATCATTGCTAATTGCACCTTTAATGTGGAAGGACAGTGAGGTTAGTTGTCATAGATCCAGTATAAAATATAAGGATCTATTTCAAAACATGGGCACCTGGATATTGAATGTAAATTACAAATATACATGTTAGGTGCTGCCTATAGTCACTAACTTTCACTATAGTGAAAGTCAGATTATAACTAGCTTTGATAACAGCTTCTGAAAATGAAATGGCAAACCTGTAGATGCAGAGCATAATTTTATAATCAGCAGTCCACTATAATGAGAAAATTTTCACCAATCTGAGGATCTGCTTTAACCTTAAATTATTTAAGAAATTATTGAAATGATGTCACAACTTAGTGATAATACACTAGTCTTAAACATCATTTAAGTAAAAAAAATGTTCATTATTTAAGACATCAAGAACAGATCCTGGCGTATTGTGCTAGATCACTGACAGGGATAAGTAACAGATTTTGCCCCAACTACCTGCAGGTACTCCCAGACATGAGTTCCTCTGGGTGCTTCAACATAAAATGAAATAGGCACCAGAATGTCTCCCAGGCACTCATTGTATAAGTGACACCATTTTTATTACAGACATGAAACAAAAGGAAAGCAAGTTGCAGTAGCTCCTACAGGGGAGCTGGGGAGAGGGATAAAGAAGACTTAAAGTAGACAAGTTAAAGTTAAAAAAACTCTGAACACCAAAATGCAGACATCCGAGGAACTCTAGACAGATTCTAAAAAGACAAGAACCACTTGCTCATAATAAAAGATGTGAAAAGAAATTACACTTCTGGCACACTCCTCTTTTGTAGCCTTGAGGAAAAATTGAGAAAAAATGCCAGGGTTTTTTCTATTACTTTTGTTTTTCTGCATTTTAGTATTGTAAACTGTTTGGTATTCTTACTATCTGTTACTAGAGAATTTAGGTACCCTGAGCTTTCTTGCGATCTCGCACTTCTTTTGATAGTATAAACAGAAGTATCTGTATAGAGTGGTTATCTAAAGTATCTGATATCAACTTATGCATGCTCAGTATTCTTAATATAATGTGTCTTTATAATTTTATTTGCATTCCTATAAATATTCTTTAATTATCAAACTGTTTTATTGAGCTCAAACCATTCCTGCAGATTATCAAGGTTTTACTATAGTCTAATCCTGTCCTATGAAGTACTTTGAAATTGTTTCCAGCTATTCAGCATCTGTCAGTTTGACTAATATAATTTTGGTTTCTTCCTCTAAAATGAAAATACTCAGCAGAATCAAACTTCAGCATGTCCTCAGGTGACAACTTATTTCAAGACACTGAACAAAGGAAACAAATAGGTTGGAGGAACATGACAGCTTTCATACCAGACTTTCTTGAGATTAGCTTGGAAGTCAGCCACATTTAAATGCATCTTCCTCTTTGTTTTACTGTTAAAGCAACCCTCTAGTTACTAACCTTAAATTTTGGTAGAATAAGTTATCATTTATAGAGTCTATTTTTAAAGTATCTTATCTCGTGAAACTTTAATCCATTACATCATTCATATTAAGCTAATGCAATGGTTTTTTTCCATAATTAAGGTTTTAAGAATCAGAGTATCATTTGTTTTACTCAAATCCAATTGTATATTTAAAATAAAAACCGTTGTATATTCTGCATTACTTTCATTATCTAATTTTATAATACTATTTTAAAATGGCACTGACTTTTTCATAAATTATGATTCATGAATCATTAATGCTTTCTGCCCAGGTTCTAGATAATTAATGATTTTTTTTCTTTCCATTCAAAGTAAAATGATAGTAAAATATTTAAAATATTATATTACACTTATGGAAAGCAATATATAATATATATTATATATTATAATTATATTTTTCCTTCTTGAAAACTATAACCTATACTGTGGGATGATTTCAGTTCTTCACAATTTTCTTTAAAAAAGAATTCTCAGATGTGGAGTACATTTTCAAGGTAATATCCTTAATAAAATTAAAAATCCAGCCTATATAGCAAAAAAGTACTTAATTACCATGTATTCTGAAATGTGCATATTTTTTT
>NW_010329340.1:0-12602 GCF_000700745.2 Antrostomus carolinensis | reverse complement strand
TTTCCTCATGGCCAACCTCACCCTCCCCTGCCACATCTTCCTGCCATTCCCTCTGCTCCTAAGCACCTCGCTGTGTCTCTGGGATGAAGCTGCAGAGAATTATCACCCTCCTGAGATAAATGCTCTGCAGCACAGAGAGCTTGTTTGTGGGGATTGCAAGACACTGAGAAAATGAAATTGTCTGGAACAGATTCCCAAGGGAATCTGAGGGTATTGCACACCCCTCCCACCCCCTGCTCGGCTCCACGACTTCCCTTTTCTTTGTCTCTTTTGGAAGGTGGGAGAGCAGGGGGTTTAGAAAGCTCCTCCATACATCTGACCTCTGTGGAGATGGTGAGATCACAGGTCGCTGCGTTGCTAGAGGCAGCTCTGGTGCTACCACAGCGATGGTTGGGAGAGAACCGCTGCAGAACAGGGCTCCAGCCCCCTGCACCCTCCTCGAGGCTGCGTCAGCCGCTGTCGTTTCAGGGGATTACAGGAAGCCAAGTCAGTGCTCAGGATGACATTTGCTTCAGAGATAACAGCACCCCAGAGTACGACACATGGGATTAAAAAATATCCCCGCAGAACGTGCAGAGCTGACTGCAAAATAGTCACATAATCCCAGAATTGCCCCAATTGGAAAAGCCCTTTGAGCTCATGGAGTCCAACCATGAACCCAACACTGACCAGTCCCCTATGACTAACCCATGTCCCTCAGCACTGTGTCTACACGACTCTTCAATCCCTCCAGGGATGGGGACTCCACCACTGCCCTGGGCAACCCCTTCCAATGCCTCAGAACCCTTGCAGCAAAGAAATTCTTCCTCACATCCCATCTCAACTGCCCCTGGTACAACTTGAGGCCATTTCCTCTTGTCCTGTCACTTGCATTCCCACACACAAAGCCCTTTCCCACAGTTCACAGGCTCCTTTTCATACCAAGAGAGGTTGGACTCTCCTCTTCCAGGACAACTCCTCTTCGAACTGGCCTTTATTTAACTCTCCAGCTGATCTCTTCTCCCAGCACAGCCGGGCTGGGACGGGACTTCACCACCCACCCCTCACTAGCAGGCTGCTCACATCCTGGGCCAGGCAGGTGTGGTCTCCTCCTCCACCCAGCACAGCTGGCTCCCCTGGAAACCTCTGGGCCACCACACAGACACCCACACATCTGCATCAAAAATTCCTGAGGGGTCCCACAGGAGGCCAAATTTCTGTGTCTGCTCCACTTCCCTCCTCTTAATCATGCACTCCACCTAAAAGGTGTTTTTCCAAATGAGTAATCTTCATGCTGCTGCAATCGGGGTGAGATCTCTCTCCTTTTCCAACAGCATTAGCATATGACTATTTAAAACCTCACAGGGTTAGCTCTGCTGTGCTCTCTGATGATCGGTGTTGAGATAAACAGGCACACTTGGCTTCCTCCTTCACAAGTTCTCTGTAGTTGAAGAGTAACATAAAAGGAATGATTCATCCAAATCTTCCTGCAGTTGCTTGAAAGTTCCTGTTCAACAAACACCGTGTGAAGAGAACACAGTCAAGTTGTTTTGACATTTGCAGAAAGTTTTAATGACACTCAAATCTTTCAAGAATAAAGGTCCCTCTTCCTCGGGAGGATGCGTCTCTTGGCCTTGTCAGAGCAAAGCCCTTACAGGAGGTGTGCTTCTGTATTTATTTCTCCTGTGAAGGTCTTGGATGAGTAAAGAGTTTGAAACTGATGATTTTTAACATGTGGATGAAGGTTGTGCTCATGGTGGAGATGTGAGGTGATACCTGCAAGCTGGTGCATTCTTCCAAAGCCTGCTGCCACCTTTCAGGCTGCTCCTCACGCCGTACGTCGCACCGAGCTGGCAGCTGAAGCCCAGTCTAGATCAGTTCTGCACTCAGTAACCACAGATGTCTTGTTTTCCCATTTAAACTACATACAGTTGCCACAGTGCTATGATTTTCTATAACCTGAAGAGATGCAAAATGTGAAATTCACTCTTGGGCAGTCAATACAGCTTCAAAAATAACAGTGTAACGTGCTCCCTCCAAGCCATCACGTGTTGGATGCCTAAAGATATCTCAAGGGACTTTTGTTCCACGCTCTTTCAGTATCTCAGGCGTGGACCAGCTGATAATGTGTGAAACCAGGGTGTGGATAGTCTCAAGTATTTCAGTATCTTCATAGAATCACAGACTGGTTTGAGTTGGAAGGGACCTTAAAGATCATCCAGTCCCAACCCCCCTGCCAGCAGCAGGGACACCTTCCACTAGATCAGGTTGCTCAAAGCCTCATCCAACCTGGCCTTCAACACTTCCAGGGAGGAGCAGCCACAGCTTCTCTGGCCAACCTGTTCCAGTGTCTGACCACCCTCACAGTGAAGAACTTCTTCCTCATATCTAATCTAAACCTCCCCTCTTTCAGTTTAAACCCATTTCCCCTTGTTTTGTCACTAACTGCCCTTATGAAAAGTCCCTCCCCACCCTTCCTGGAGCCCCTTCAGGTACTGGGAGGCCACTAGAAGGTCTCCCTGGAGCCTTCTCTTCTCCAGGCTGAACAGCCCCAACTCTCTCAGCCGGTCCTCACAGCAGAGCTGCTCCAGCCCTCGGATCATCCTGGTGGCCTCCTCTGGACTTGTTCCAGCTGCTCCAGGTCTCTCTTGTGATGGGGGCTCCAGAACTGGACGCAGTATTCCAGGTGGGGCCTTACAAGAGTGAAGGAGCTCATCCCTAGAATACACTGGATGAAATACTCGTTAGAGAAAACACAATTCACATGTACATAGAAGGGTTTCAAAATTTAATAAGTTGACACAGTGAACAATTCAAGAATTTTTAAAATGTGAGAGTTAACAAAACAAAAGGTCACATATTTAGAAAAAGATATTTCTTGTATAACAAAGAGATAAAACCAAAACCATTTGCTCTGGTAAAAAAAAAACAACCCAGCAGTGCTGGTCCCTGCTTGAAGTGAGAATGGTGTAACAGATTTTGTTTTAAAAAAAGAAGCACCTGGAATTACACAACCAGTTTTGAACTGCTGACATTGTATTTCTTGTCATAGCAGCCTACTGAGGAGTTACTCTACAGTAAACAATGTGGGAAATGTCCAGTCCAGTGGTAAAGTCAACACAGTCGTCTTCTGTCCTCAAGAGTTCAGAGCCTCAAGGGTTAAGTAAGCAAAGCAGTTTGATACACACTCACCCTCCTGCTCCTAGCAAGAAGAAACCCTGTAGGCCACAACGACTGTCACGATACTCGGAAGAAAGTCACAGTAAATAGGAAAAAGAAAGCAAAATATATTCTAAGGAAGATTCATTCATCGCTTTTTAGTTCAAGCAGAGAGAGATTCCAGTGGTGGAGGGACAGAGTGTGGCCACCAGCTCGGGCTGACAGTGCCCCCTCACTGCCAGACTGGTATTTGCTGTTCCCCAGCACAGCACGTCTGGGTAACAAGCAGAAAACAATTTCGAGCTCCTGCCTCACTGAACAGAACTTCAGGCAGAGCTTTTGTGGCCGACAACACTCACCCGTGACTCTGCAGGTTCCTATCCAGGAACTGGGAATAGCAGTCTAGAGAACAGAAGTAGCAGATGATGGGTGCTTCCGTACCTCCCATGTTATCCACGAGGACCACGGTGTGAGCTACGTGATGGAGATTCATGGTCACCGTGATCTGAATGAAGCTGCTCAGACAGGCACTTCCACACTGGCATGTTTTAGCCACTTTCAGATCTTCACAAAGGTGAGAAGGAAGGAGATGACAACCATAAGGGATCCTGTTGAACAAGAGGAATAAGTGTGAATTCACTACATAATTAACCGAGGTCGCTCGAGCGCGGTAACAAACCTTTCCGAGATCATAGACAAGGCAAATCTGAAATGTTCCCACTTTCAAATTAAGAATTAAATTTCTTTATTTAATTTCCAAGACAGCCACTAAAACATTCAACCATGTTACTGACCCCTAAGTACCAAGGACTTTAACTCCAGAAGACACTGGAACAAGAACCAGGGAGTTCACACATATTTTAACAGCCCGTATCGCAGCGAGAGAGAATTGGAGAATTAAAAAGATTAAGAATAAGGAGATAATAACTGGGCACATATCTGCTCTCCCCTCACATTAGCCAGGAAGATCACTGTATGTCATCCTGGCCTGGCAAAGCACCCACAATTTACTCCTCACTCTGTAACATGAAGAAATAGTAGAGTAAAAACATCCTATCCAGAGGAAACAGGAGATAAAATGAGGCTCCGTACAGTACAACTACATCGCTGGCAATAAATTCAGGTTCTCTCGTTGTACCGTTCTTCTCATCCATCCTGTCAATAATAATGACATCCAGAGACAGGAACAAGAATTGCTTCTTTTTAAATTCCCAGCAGAGTGGCACTGTGTTTGGAGTACAACATAAATAATTTCCCTGAAGTACTTTGTGGAATTAACTTCAAAGCATGGGTTTAAGCTGAAAGAGGGGAGGTTTAGATGAGATATTAGGAAGAAGTTCTTCACTGTGAGGATGGTCAGACACTGGAACAGGTTGGCCAGAGAAGCTGTGGCTGCTCCTCCCTGGAAGTGTTGAAGGCCAGGTTGGATGAGGCTTTGAGCAATGTGGTCTAGTGGAAGGTGTCCCTGCTGCTGGCAGGGGGGTTGGGACTGGATGAGCTTTAAGGTCCCTTCCAACCCAAACCAGTCTATGATTTTATGATCTCACCAGTGCCTGGCTGCCAATCCACACTCACTGACTCACATCCTGGTATTCCCAATTCTTTCAACACACCATCATTCACACAGCTAAAACTCCTGGGATTTGGGTTTGTTTTTGTTTGTTTGTTTTTTTTTTTAATTTCATCACCTCAATTTTCAGGAAAAAATTTCAAAATTTTTTTCTGGTCAGGAAAAACACAATCCCAGCTCTGGTACTTACCCAGAATACCACCATGAAGATTGAGATTTCCCAACATCTGCTTTCACATCTTCCCTCCTTCTGTTTTCTTCCTTTCTCAATGTTTTTACAGCCTGTCATCACTCCTATTTCCTCATTCTTTGTTAATTCTCACAGCCAGGAAATATCAGACAGAATGTCTGGTGCCCACTTGTTAAGAGTTTTTTATTTTCCCCCTATTTAAGATACCAGGACCACTCTGACCAACGCTGTCACCGAATCATCCCAGACCCATGGCCAAGGGGACTGTTTCCCTTCTCCCCTTGTCTCACTGAGGCTCCTGGAGCAGAAAGTCTTTTTTATTCTGTGTGTGTGGTACCATTTTCTTCAAGCCTGCTGCATAGGGGGGGGGCAGGTTAATGACTAATTATCCTTAAGTATTCAGGTAACATAATTAAACAATAAAATCTTACCAGTGTTGAGGGATTATATTCTCTAGAAAAAAAAACAACCAACCAACCAAAAAAAACCCCCACACAAAAACCATACCTTAATATTTTTTTATACCAAAACCTGTGCAATTATTATAAAGTTGGGAAGGGAGATAATGTGTTTAATTAATAAAGATCAGCAAGGTCAGAAGAAGGTAAGATTTGGTTGCTCAGGGTGTGCCCTACATGCCTGTGGATACCTTTAGCACAGTCTTCTGAGCAATTAACCCAGGTTTATGGGGCGCTCCCCACCCCCAAGGCAGGAACAGGCAGAGAATGTAGATGAGGAACACTTCCAAGTCTGTCTCTCACCCCCTTTCTGTGACTCTTTTCCATCTTCTGGCTCTTTTTCCCCACCCAGAAGAGGGTGGGAGCAGCAGCAGCTGGTACTGGGAGGATCACAGGCAGGGGCATGCAGGCAGAGCTACGGAAGCGGCGTCAGGGAAGGGGAGAAAATAATAAACAGCAGCCTGGCAAGGATAATGTTTACTTGGTGAAATGATAATTTTACAGTTACCTCAGAAATGGGCTTCTCCACATAAGACAGAACATCCTCATTCCAACACTAAAGGAAATTAACAGCTCAAGGGAAAACTAAGGAAGGGAGAAGCCTGCAGGAGGTAACGCCAGCTCCAGTGTGACATTCATAGAATCAGAGAATGGTTTGGGTTGGAAGGGACCTTAAAGCTCATCCAGTTCCAACCCCCCTGCCAGCAGCAGGGACACCTTCCACTAGACCAGGTTGCTCAAAGCCTCATACAGCCTGGCCTTCAACACTTCCAGAGAGGGGGCATTGTACAACTTCCTTGGGCAACCTGTTCCAGTGTCTGACCACCCTCACAGTGAAGAACTTCTTCCTAATATCTCATCTAAACCTCCCCTCTTTCAATTTAAACCCATTTCCCCTTGTTTTGTTATTAACTGCCCTTATGAAAAGTCCTTCCCCAGCTTTCTTGTAGCCCCTTCAGGTACTGGGAGGCCGCTAGAAGGTCTCCCTGGAGCCTCCTCTTCTCCAGGCTGAAAAAGAGAAGCCCTGGGAGAAGCCACCTCGTGGCATTTTCTAATATCGCTCAGCTCGTGTAAGGTCCCGTTCAACCAGAGGCAGAAAGAGCCACCTTTGTAGCTACGAGCTGTACAGCAGGTCACCTTTGGCCAGCACACTATTCTCATATGAGAAGGGAGAGCAACAGGCTAATTGGTTTTACACACAGTTTTAGTGTACTTTAGTGTGAGCACAAGGTGAAGGGCAACTGTGTTTGAAAGGGGGAGAGAGGAAATGGGCTCCAGTTGTGCCCAGGGCAGTTGAGATGGGATGTGAGGAAGAATTTCTTTGCTGCAAGGGTTCTGAGGCATTGGAAGGGGTTGGCCAGGGCAGTGGTGGAGTCCCCATCCCTGGAGGGATTGAAGAGTTGTGTAGACATAGTGCTGAGGGACATGGGTTAGTCATAGGGGACTTGTCAGTGTTGGGTTCATGGTTGGACTCGATGAGCTTAAAGGGCTTTTCCAATCCAGGCCATTCTGGGATTCCATGAAGGCAATTTCCAAGCTAAAGCTCAACACAAAATATGATCCATGCCACAAAATCCACTGTAATGTAAGTGCCTCAGTACAAAATGCCACAAGTGGTTCAGGGCTGTAGAACTGATTCTCTTTTCCCATGGCTGGGCAAGAATATTCTGTTACAGTGCCCACATTTTGTGGAGCAAACATTTCAATCTACAGCTTTCTCTAAATGCTTCCAGGTCACCAATTTCCTGCATTATCCTGTATAACAAAGGGATGATTTTACAAGTGGAATTCAAAGCAACTTTAACTTTGTGATTGTTAATAGGTAAAGAGCAGTAGCCACTGACCGGGGGGGGGGGAAAAATCAAATAGTCAGGAAAGATTGGATTTGACAGAATCACAGATGTCAAGGATTGGAAGGGACCTCTGGAGATCATCCAGTCCAATCCCCCTGCCAGAGCAGGAACACCTAGATGAGATCACACAGGAATTTGACAGGTTTGAAACAGAGGAGGAGCATTTGTACCCATCAAGCTGCTCTTACCTGTAATTTACAGTTGCTCTTGCTGCACACTCTAATAAAGTCAATGGTATTTTCAGTTGTATGTTGGGAACAAGCGGATTAGGCTGTTCAAAAGGATTTCCAAAGAGATCCAAGTTCTCAAGACAGAGTTTCCTAAAATCACTGGGCAAGAAAGGAAGTTTGTTTCGAGCTGCCGACAGAAAGCGTAGATGATCTAACTGGCCAATCTTGAAGGGCAGCCTAATTAACTCATTGTCATCCAGCTTCAAATTAACGAGTTCCCGCAGCTGGCAGAACTGAATTGGAAGTGCTTTAATTTTGTTTTGGCTGAGGTCCAAGAACTGAAGGGATTTCTGAAGGGTGGAGTTGCACAGAGCCCCACTGAAGGACTCCAGGTGATTGTCGTGCAGATTAAGCTCCTGCAGACAGGTCAGGTCGCCGATAGTCGCCGGCAGCTGCTTGATGTGATTGTGACTCAGGTCTAATTTTCGGAGTTTCTTCAAACACAGCACACGTGTGTCGATCCGGGCCAGTTTGCAGTAGGAGGTTTGGAGATGTTCCAGGGAGTAAGGGAAGTTTTTGGTGAGAGGATAGTCCCTTCTGGAAGTGATGATCATTTTTGTCTTGGGTTTTTCAACTTCTGAGGTCTTTGCTGGTACCAAAGCTGAGAGTGGGAGAGCTCCTATGTCGGTCCCTTGGTGAGCCAGTCTCACAGCTGAAAGGAAATTCTTTAAATTGCTGGCATTTGCCTACAGGAAAAACACAAATGTGGAATTAAAAGTTCATTATCCTCGTGCTGGTTGGTACTAACACTTTCTGAACTATTTTGTGCCGTGTATCATGAGGTGCAACTCAGCAGGGCAATGAAATGGGAAACAACTCAGGCTTGTTAGGTTGACAACGCTGTTTACAGTATTTTAAGAACAAATAACATCCAATTTGAATGAGACCTTCCGACCTCTCTGAATAATCTAGATCAAACAAACTGCGTGGCATTACTCAGAGAAAGAACAAAGCACTGAATTCACAGCTGAAAATAAAGTACAGGGGAAAAAAATAAGCACTGATGCACTGTGATCTTCCTAACCTGATAAAGGGAGAGTTTATAAAATCACACACACAGACACAGGGAAAATGGAGATTTAAAACTCGAGACAATCATTTCTGAAAGTTGCCAGGAAGAAAAAGGATGGCAGCTGAGGTTAGATTTAAACACAAAGGAAGGTGGAAAGCTTCAAGGCAGGTTAAGTAAAGGCTTCTGGTCACACACAGCTCTTTTTAGTTGTGCCAGCATCAAATGAGGATAATTATCTGCAGTCCTTCTGCAAACAACTGACTGATTTTGCTTTAGGTGGGGTGTAATATAATGACTATAAATATAGAGAGGCAAAATAACACAGTATCAGCTGACCTGTCTTTTAAATAAAGGTCAAGAAAGCTGTGATAGATTTGTTGTACTGATATAATTAACTTTTATGAATAGGAGGGTGACCAAATATTTCTCTTCTAAATTTTCCAGCAAGTCTCTACTCGTGCAGCTGAGAGATGTTAAATTATAAAGGAAATTCTAAAATAAAAAGCATGATGCATCCATACAAGTGAAAGTCATTTCTCATTGCAGGAAAGAACAACCTTGGGAGTTTTGGCACAGCCCTGATTGTCCAGAGGTGTGCACTCTGTTCCCAGCTGTAACTCACCCCAGCCCACTGACACCCTTTTCTGCATCTGAAAAACAATTTTGCTCCTAAATGTATTTGTTTCTACCAAATTCCAGAGTGTCCAGAACTAGTTTATATCATATGCTATGAGCACCTAGGCACGACAGAGCAATGATCTCAGAAACTTCTGGATGCTAATGTGATATCAAGATAATAAAGGTCCAACATATTTGACTGCATTACTAACCTAACGACCCATCTCTTTAATCACCTCATGCAGATTTATTCTCTTAACTCCTGATGTGACATCTTCCAGAGACCAGACATCAAAACCCTTTGTTATCTGAGACTGTTCATTACCTCAGCCAACCTAAATAAATTTCACTATGGGATTTCCCCCAACTACAGGCAGATTTTTCATGTTTCCAAGGATAATAAGTAGCTAATTAAATTGGGAAATAACAAGAAAAAGCCTCCCAGATCTCTAAAATAAGTAACTACACATCAGATTTGAGTTACAAGCAATATTTCTTTGATCTCAAAGCATCAGATGCAACAGATACCTGTTTCTTGTAGCCAAAAGCTCTAGGTTGTTAAGAATAAGTTTATGGGCTGTTGATGTGACTTCAAAATAAGAATACTTTGTGTTCTGGATCCTTAGGGACAAATTTCTTCCACAATACCTTTGCAAAGACAATGTGGTATTTGTAAACCTTGAGTATGTTGAGAAAAATATTAAAAAACATCTAAGAAAAAAAGCAAATAATTAGTGACACAATTTTCTGCCCCAAATCTGAAGCCTCAAGCACAGAAAAGATGTTGGGAAAAGAGGTTAATCTGTGTTAATGCCTTACAAGTCCCTTGTTTCAGAGCTAAATGAATGATGACGAGGCAATTAGAGATTAGAAGGATTTCAGACTTTGTGTGCAAGGCAGCAGGCACAGGCTTGCTGAAGGAAAAAAAAACAACCCCAAAACAAACCAAAAAACCCCACAGTGACTTTATTATTTTTGCTCCGGGGTTGAATGCTCCAGATTGATGTTTCTCAACTTAATTTCTGATGTGGCTGAACACAACAAATCACACCACCTGTGAGAGTACACAGAGAGTGGGGTTTTGCACGGCAGCTGCATGCAATGGGCAGAGACATACCTGGAAATCTCTGTTCTACAAAGCTTTTGTCCATCTCTGAGAGTTAACAAACCTTTCTGTAATGAAATGATGAAAGACTAGCAGAAACACTGAGGAAAATTATCAATAATCTTAAATTAGGTTTCTGGATTTGGAGTATTTGAGAGGAATATATATTATCACTGGTTTTTGGAAGAATTTAGTGGATTTATTCCTGGAGCTTGATAGCTCTATGTTAAAAATGGGGAGCAAGGATCTAGCCTCCTCAGAACAACTCTGGTTATTATTCCAACTCCTGTTTCATTAGACTTGGTTGAGACTTTTTTTCCCCCAGTTTAACAACATAATGGACTATCTTCTCAAACAGAAAAGAGACGTAGTTGTTCACTAAATTACTAGCCACAGCGAAAGAATGTCACACAATTTCCTTACAGGCCCTATAAACCGTTTAAATCAGATCCTGCAGCACTGAGACACGGAGCTTTCCTCGCTAGTTTTATGTTATGAGTAGATCCTCTTACAACAGCTCTGCTTTTGTACCTGTATTCCAAGAGAAAACTTTTCCACTTCTCACACTTCAGCAGAAATACTCTGAGTAAAAGATGTAGAACACTAAGTCATTCTGGATCTAGTTTTCTTCTTTTTTTTTT
Source organism: Antrostomus carolinensis (assembly GCF_000700745.2). Classification (NCBI taxonomy): domain Eukaryota; kingdom Metazoa; phylum Chordata; class Aves; order Caprimulgiformes; family Caprimulgidae; genus Antrostomus; species Antrostomus carolinensis. The sequence goes on along the minus strand of NW_010329340.1, from coordinate 1,787 downwards.
GTGCAAGATACAGAGCAAATTTGCTTCTGACAAGAAAAAACTCAATTTAATTGGATTTGGACATGCACTGCTCCTTTTCTATTGAGCCCCATAAAGCAAACTGCTCTCTTCATCAAATTAAAGCTGCTTTCCTTACCACCATAGTTTTTACTCTTGCACAGACAAGGTTATTTCCAGATCACCATCATCCTGCACCACATTCTGCAAAATCTTGGGCTACCACAATTATATTCAGGCTTATATTCAGTTATTGGTCTTATTCCTAATAAAATAAATGCTTTTTTCTTTCTTGCTGGGTCATATTTGTTTTCTTTTCAGTAAGTCACTGTCCCAAGTACAGATTCATTCACCTTTTTTCTACACAGACCTTGTAGTCTTCCCCAAATTCCACTCCACTCCAGCAAGACTGTTGTCAGTGCCTGTTGCAGCTGCAGTTAAAACACACCCTGCGTGTTCCTCCTTCGACAGCCCTTTTGAGAAAACATTCTGCTTCTGAAGGAGTGAGCTCCACCACTCATGATTACACCTGACATGACTGGAATTATTAAAGGATCTCCCTCAGGCCAAAGAATCACAGTGGAAACAGAAAGTCTAATTCATTTTCCAAGCAAATAAATCAGTATTATTTGTTATGATTTACACATCCTAACTCTTAAGGTTTTAGAGAAGCTGTCCTGCTTTCCTTTTCCACAAGGCTACAAAAGATTATTAGAACAGGCACAGGAAAAAAAAAATTAACAATGTAAAAATTAACTGTTAAGGCAAAAATAGATATATTTTTTTGGTGTTAATTTAGCATTATTAAAAACATTTTAGCAGCTTCCAAATATCTTATGAATTGTAAATTAATACACTGGTGAGTCCTGCTATCAGCTAAGCAGTAAGGTGACATGATGCCTGTGCTACTGGTCCACACCATGTGTCTCCAGCTTTGAAAATCACAGCAGACACACTGCTTCTCCACTACGACAATAATATTTTCCAGTTTTTAATTAGAAAGACTACAAGCAATGACCTGCTTGGTAGAACTCATGGCTGAAGAACAAGACATTGTATCAAAGACATAAAAAAAGTTGCCAATTTCATAGAATCCCAGACAGGTTTGGGTTGGAAAGGACCTTAAAGCTCATCCAGTCCCAACCCCCCTGCCAGCAGCAGGGACACCTTCCACTAGACCAGGTTGTTCAAAGCCTCATCCAGCCTGGCCTTCAACACTTCCAGGGAGGAGCAGCCACAGCTTCTCTGGCCAACCTGGGACACTGTCTCACCACCCTCACACCAAACAATTTCTTCCTCACATCTCAGCTCCATCTCCCCTCTGCCACTTTCAAGCCATCACCCCTTGTTCTGTCACTCCCTCCCCTTGGCCAAAGTCCCTCCCCAGCCTTCCTGGAGCCCCTTCAGGTACTGGGAGGCCACTAGAAGGTCTCCCTGGAGCCTTCTCTTCTCCAGGCTGAACAGCCCCAACTCTCTCAGCCTAGAGAAAAGGCTTTATTTATTTTCTAAATAAAAGATTTCTAAATAAACGATAAAGAACTACATGAAAAATGGAATTTTCTGCTCCTGGTGTTTCTCCAGAGGGAGAATCAGGACACTGGCCAGCAAAGAAGCTGGGCCCAGCCTGCCTGGCACAGACGAGCCATCTCCCTCCCGTTCCCCGTTCAGCTGCAGCCTGCTGAGGACACCCAGAGCCGAACCCCTTCCCGCTGCCTCGCTTACACCCCCAATGCCAAAGCTGCGGCAGATCAGAGACCAGCGCCAAGATTTGAGCCCCCGTGTGGCACTTG
>NW_010329339.1:228-4877 GCF_000700745.2 Antrostomus carolinensis | reverse complement strand
CCCGGCTGTGACTGCGGGAGCCGCCGGCCCCAGGGAAGGAAACCTCCTCTGCTGAGATCTCCTCAAGTTTAAGGGCAGGGATACGGCACAGTTTCTCGATTCGAGATATTCATCGTCAATACACGGAAGGGAGAAGGCAGAGGAAGACCTGCGGTATAAACTTTGAGCCTCATTCCAGTGGGAGCACAAGTAACAATAGTTTCCAGGCTTTTGTCCCAGGTTTTCAAAATTACACATAAAATCGAAGGTGCGCTCTAGGTCATTTCTCAATCTCTGCGTCAATACACCTCTGCATTTGCCTCCTCACTGCATAGTTTAATCCACCTTCGAATTTTTCCAAGCCCATCCAGAACACTGGCCTGAGTTAGAAAGAAGCCAGAGGGACTTTATTTGTTAAGGAGCCACAAAGGTGGGCGAAAGCCGCCTGGGCAGGGGAGTCGCCTGGGATCCCGACTGCGCTGCGGTCCCTCCGCACGGGAGTCGGGATCCGCATGGGTCAGTGGAAGGTCCACCCCCTTATAGCGCACACACACACACACCAGGGGCAGAAATGTGAAGACTTGGAGACAGGGAAGATAAATAAGAAATAAAAAAAATAGGAAAAGAAAAGTTCGTTTGGGATGAAAACAAAAAACAAACAAGAAAAGGAACAGAAACAGAAAGAAAAGAAAGGAGAAGAGAGAGAAGAGAAGAGAAGAGAAGAGAAGAGAAGAGAAGAGAAGAGAAGAGAAGAGAAGAGAAAAAGAAAAAGAAAAAGAAAAAGAAAAAGAAAAAGAAAAAGAAAAAGAAAAAGAAAAAGAAAAAGAAAAAGAAAAAGAAAAAGAAAAAGAAAAAGAAAAAGAAAAAGAAAAAGAAAAAGAAAAAGAAAAAGAAAAAGAAAAAGAAAAAGAAAAAGAAAAAGAAAAAGAAAAAGAAAAAGAAAAAGAAAAAGAAAAAGAAAAAGAAAAAGAAAAAGAAAAAGAAAAAGAAAAAGAAAAAGAAAAAGAAAAAGAAAAAGAAAAAGAAAAAGAAAAAGAAAAAGAAAAAGAAAAAGAAAAAGAAAAAGAAAAAGAAAAAGAAAAAGAAAAAGAAAAAGAAAAAGAAAAAGAAAAAGAAAAAGAAAAAGAAAAAGAAAAAGAAAAAGAAAAAGAAAAAGAAAAAGAAAAAGAAAAAGAAAAAGAAAAAGAAAAAGAAAAAGAAAAAGAAAAAGAAAAAGAAAAAGAAAAAGAAAAAGAAAAAGAAAAAGAAAAAGAAAAAGAAAAAGAAAAAGAAAAAGAAAAAGAAAAAGAAAAAGAAAAAGAAAAAGAAAAAGAAAAAGAAAAAGAAAAAGAAAAAGAAAAAGAAAAAGAAAAAGAAAAAGAAAAAGAAAAAGAAAAAAGAAAAAGAAAAAAAAGCAGCCCACAGAAAGAGGAGTCCTGAAAGTTTCTTTTAGCTCTCCTCGTATTTTCTGTAGTTTGAAATGGGGTGTTGGAATCGCATCACGGAAGGCATATGCCATCTCCGCGGGTCTGTATTTGTATAATCAAAATATTAATGGGCACCCTTTCTACTTCGATGGGTTTCCCAGCAAGGGCGCAGAAAGAAGCAACACGGCTAAATGACACCTTTCAGTACCAAGGGATGGGGCAAAGGATGTAGTGTAAAAACAGATGGCAGCGTGCTTGACATAGCTGATATTTATTGACATTATCCAACAGGAAATAAGTTAAAGATAAAGAAATGTTAGTTATTCCATGACACAATTGTTGCACAAACTGCCTTCAATCAAGTTGGTTTTCAGGGCTCTTTTACAGACATCTTCCACACGCGTGGTTTGAAGGGAAAGATCCCAGGGGCATTTTCAGGGACGACCAAGTCCATCCTGAGAGAAAAGAGTTGCTTTCGAAGGAGAAAAAGTGTTTCTTCGTGGAGTTCAAATTATTTTTTTTGAACATCGACTCTCAGAGGAAAGGCCTCTTGTAACAGATTCCGAGATCGTGTCAAATTATAACAAACTGAATCACAAGAAGCAATTACAAAGCAAATATTGTGATCAGTGTTGTGGGTATAATCGGAGCCGGGTTTATAGAGGAATATTAGCTCTGATTTTTAATTTTTTTTTTTTTTAAATCAACAGTGATTAGATTTGTGTTAAGCCTAAAGACCTTTTCCTGTAGATGGCGTCCTTTGGGTACTGAGTAATCAATAATAATGCAGGCGTACTCAGGAGACTTTATTAAGTTTCGGATAATAAAATAATTATTTTAAAAAAAAAAAGTTCTATATTTATTGAAAGTGAAAAAAACTTGATTTGTCGTAAGCAAAAGTGTGTTTCTCCTTCACGTGGATGCAAATAAAAACTGTTTGAGTAAATAAGTTGTTTCTGAACATTTTGTTGTCAAAGTGTTAAATGTCCCCGTCATTTTTATTCAAACACTAACATGATTACAGCCAATTATATATTCACTAGTGTTCTTTATTTTAGAGTAATTGTACTTGTCACTAATAAAACAGAGACATAATGGATCGCTACTGTTCTGAATTTTAAAGCAATTTTCTGTAATTTGACTGAATTATACATGGTCTCAGCTACTTTTTTTTTTATTTCTGTATTTTGAAATCCTATTTTCTTGAAAATTGCAGCTCTATTCCTGTTTTGTTGTTCCTGAAGTAACGAAACCTTCTGTAACATTTATAAATAGAGCCTCGTCCCTTTTGAAATGTGGAAAATCATAATTTCAGCCCCAACATACTCAAAGCCTTAGATTTAAAATCGGAAAGTCCGGAGGAGCGCCTAAACGAGAACACTTGGCTCACCGCCGTGTCCTCCTCTGAGATGAGAAGCAGAACATAAGGAGAGAAAACAAAAATGAGCCGTGCTACGAAGGTTTGATCACTTTATTGAAATGATTTGGTGCGCTTCTTGGAGATCAAACATAGAAACGCGTCAAGACAAGCAGTTAAGTTGCTAATATTTACCACAGGAGAATAGGTAAAGACATGGAAAAAATATAACGCAAATTACATTCCTCCAAGCAATTACGGCGATTATCTGTACACTGTCCGTATGTTCTTTTAGGTGGCGATTATAGATAAGAAGCCCAGGAGTGACTTGGCTGTCTTTAGGCACAGACAATAGAGAGGCAGAATGATACAGAAGTATATGCAGATATAGCACACACATGGCAAATATCGCATTGCGTTATTCCACTGCTCCTCGGCTTGTTTTGCTGAGGGTGAGCTATCAGAGAGTTGTTTTTTTGTTGTTGTTTTTCAAAGCCGAAAGCATGCCTTTAATTTAGCAATTGTATCAACCATCAACTCGATGAGATACGATCCGCGTTGTCGCCAAACACAAATCAAAAAAATGATACAAAGGCTTTCACAAGTTAATTTCATATGACAAAACACGTGCCCACCACAACAGATAAAGTTAAACTATCATTTGCAAACCGTGCGATTGCGTGAAAAGGTGTCTCTGAGGTACGCTTAGCAGAGCCAAACACGCTTGGTTTTTTCCGCGATTTGGTAAGGGAAAAATAAGGGAAGGCGAGGGAAGCGGGAGGCTCACTGTGAGAGCCTTTCAGGGAAGCCTTAGCGGGACATGATCCCGACCCTCAGTGAGAACACCCTTCTTACTTTTGTGGATTCACTATTTAATATCACCACAGAAATTACTTTGTAGACCCCTTGGAAGAAAAAAAAAAAAAGTTGTCTACTCCTAAAAGGATATCGTTTTATTAATTCCAGTGGGGACAAGGACTTGTGAGCTTTTTATTTATCATTTTCTATTGACGTTTTGAAATTAGTGTGAAAATAGAGTGTAATGTCATCCCCTGCGAATATTCTGCTAGTAGACAAATGGAAATTATTTATTTGTTGGAGTTTCCGGAACTACGGCATTATTTCATTATTTAGGTGGAGTTTATAACTCGATTATTATAAACATTGTTTTCTAAAAATTCCCTAGGAAACATAACCTCTGTGTGTGTGTGTGCGTGTGTGTGTGTGTGTGTGTGTGTGTGCAAGCGTCTGCGAGAGCCCCATCTAAAAGATGGAGAGGAGAAAACACACAAAGGAGCTGCATCCCCGGAGAACTGTTTCTTTTAACGTTTTTCCTCTCCGCATTGTTAGTGCACTGGAAGTCTGACTGCAGCCTCTTCTCTTTCTTGGTCAAATTATTGCCGAGGCAAAACTACAAACCCCAGGCTTTAGCGAGGCACCGTCCGTGCTCGGTGGGAGGGACACCAATGGGATTTAACTTGTTGCCAGTCATTTTAGTGTGTTTGTTTGTTTGTGCTAGTGCTTTAAAAGCGAAACAAATTCCAGAAACAAAGCGGGGGGAGGGGAGAGGGAGCTGGGGAGGGAGGGAGGAGGAAAACAAGCTCTGTATAAAAGACATATCATATTAAAATAATACATGAACACACCCACTGATATCAAGGGTACGATATCAGCCCTTCCCCAAGAAACTTATTTATAAGTGGTAGCGGTTATAATCACCCAACAAGCCCCTTACCATCACTCCCCCCTCCTTCTGCTAGAGAAAGAAAGCAAGCAAGCAAGCATGGAGACCACCGTTTCCGATATCAAAAGTGTTCAGAACAACCTACATAAAGAGCGAGCTCCTGCAAGCCCTACTCATGTGAGGAGACCAAGGAGCGAGCAAGCTCTGCTTTCCGGGCAGGCTC
>NW_010329339.1:0-211 GCF_000700745.2 Antrostomus carolinensis | reverse complement strand
GGGACCAACCCCCACCACCCCACCCCCCGCCAAGAGTGGGTCCCACCGCAGCGACCACCGGCACCTCCTTCTCCCTCCCGAGCCCCGGGCACGGGGAAAGCTAAACCCGGCTTTGCTCCAGGGCTCGCCAAACGCCTTCTCCGAGAGGGGTGTACCGCTGTTTGTGGCTTTTGTGCTACCCCGGGCATTTTGCTATGGTTACAAGGGGGCC
>NW_010329338.1:12405-12725 GCF_000700745.2 Antrostomus carolinensis | reverse complement strand
TGTTGGTACTGCAGGGTGCCAGTAGAGATACTTGTGTTAGGGACGGGATCTAGCGGGCCCTCTGCCATTGCTCTAAGAACCAGGCGTGTGACAGTCCCTGTTTCCCCCGCCGCACAGGCTGGTGCGCAGGAGTTCAAAGCAGTTGCCAATAATGTGATTAACCTGCCTCGCGCCATGCAAATAAAAACCTTGTTTGAAAATGGAAAGCGAGAGGTGAATTATTAACTCTAAAGCCAACAGGATTGCAGTGAACGGTGTAACACATGCCAGACTAGGCTGGGCACTTGAGGTCACAGGCTTTTGTTCCCCCGGGGTGGGTA